>NC_066580.1:182236845-182511845 GCF_024323335.1 Lathyrus oleraceus | reverse complement strand
TGAATTAGAATCAAAATTAATCAAGTGAGAGGTTTAAAAATCTAAATTCAAGAATTGAATCTAATGAATATGATCATACAAATCATCCTACAAAAGTCAAGTTGAATGAAAATTAACCTAAGGTCTAAACTTTGTAAAATCTACACCTAACCATATCATTCAATCTTGAATAAAATGAAACCAAGATGGTTTAGGACCAAACTAAAGAAATGGGAAGTTAACAATCTAAATCATTTATTTAATATAATCTACATGGTATAAAGTCCACAATTAACCTAATGAAATGCAAATGTGCGAATCGAAATGAAAATCTAACCTAAAAACAAAATCAATGGTAAAAAGTCCACAATTAACCATATTATCTAATCCAAAACCACAAAACAAAATATCGAAGCCTAATGACTAATATTCTAATCATGGTATCGTTAATCAATTATGAATTAATTCTGGAAAAAAACTTAAAATTAAGATCAAGACAAATAAGCCTGATTTCTAATCTAATCGTCTAATCCTAATTACATAATCACATCTAATGATGAATTAAGCTAATTAACACTAAAACGTTAATCCTAATATCTAACGAAATTATGAACTAACCTAATCACAACCTAGATTAACAAAAAAACATCATTATTAACAAAAAAACAAGAATTAAACATGAAAAAGATAAATTAAATAAAGTTAAGAACAAAGGTTTAAACATATGGGCCATGGGGTGAGATCAGTAGAGATAAGGTGTGGGTATGACAAAGGGTGTGGAGGATACTGGTTTGGGTTGTGAAATGTTTTGGGAAGAAAGCCTAATCTCTAAAACCTCTTGAAATCAGTTCCTCCAAGAAAGACCAAGAACGGGTCAAAATTCAAGCATTCAAGAAACCAAAACCAGTTTCTATGAACATTCAATTCACCTCACGTATCCAAGAGCGCACCGCGGCGTTACCGAAATGGTTCCATCCTTCGAAACAAACGATCTCGAATGCATATCCTATTGTTGAATCTCCCATGGGCAATGGGGGAAAGAACAAAGCTGTGAATCCATCACTGAAATCGAGTCCGAGCAGAAGTTTCTACTTATGTATGTATGAAAGAAGGCGAAAGGATGAACGTACCGGACGATTGTGATTCGGTGGCTCCGACTTATCTTCCTCTTAGCATCTTCGATTCGTTTCAATCTCTTCCATCGCGTGCCGTTGGTGTTTTTGATTCATCCGCCTTATTTCCGAATTTTCCCCGTCGCGTGCCGTAAGTCCTTTTTCTTCCTTGCTACGATTCTCGTTGTTTCTTCTGCTTCTGTTTTCTTTTTCTTTGAGAATACCGTTTGTGATTTTTTTGGTCGTTTTTGAAGGTTATCGAAGTGTTGTTATGGTGAAGGGATTGGAATGGAGAGGTTCGTTTGGTGGTTGGAATTGGAAGAAGTTGGACGAAGTGAATTCGGTTCAGTTTGTATTGCAGGGTGAGAGCCGGTTACAGAGTAGTTGGTTAGAAGGGTTTCAGAAGAAACTGGTTAGGAGTTGTTACATGATGATGGAGGGATTGAAAGGTTAGAATGGAAGGTCAGAATAAGGTCAAAGATGATTCTTGAAGGAGGTTGTTAGGGAAGGTGTTGTTTTTTGGCCTCAGTTGAAGGGGTCATCAGTTCAATGAGGGTGGTTGTGTGAATGGAAGATCGTTGGAGAAGAGGGTTGAGAGAAGAGGATGAAGGGTGAGGAAGACTTGTTTTTATGTAGTAGGTTGGAGGAGTGAGTTTTCTATAGTGGAGGTTGTGGTTGAATGGTTCAAAGTTAATTCAGTGGGATCATTCGATTGAGGTGGGTCTGTTAGCAGGTTTTTTATGAAGAGATTTTGAATGGTGCTATTTATGTCGAAGTAGGGAAGTTAGAAGAGGTTATGAGTTAGTTAGTTAGGGGTGAGGAGAAAAATCAGTTAGAAGTGAAGGGAAGTTAGGAGTTAGTTATAGGTTGTTATGAGCTTTTAGAAGTTGAAGTCATAAGCTGGAAAATGAAGTTTTGAGTAGTTAGAGTGAGGAGAAAAGGTGAAAAAAATCCGATATGGATTGTTGGTTTTCAGTTGGTTAAAATTCTTTTTGTTTCTTTTGCAAGGTTTATGACAGTTGGATTCATCATGAAGATTTCCAAATGGTTCTGTATGTAGGTTTCAATCCGGTTCCAGGTCGATTTTTGGAAGGTGGTTTTGTGGTTGTTGCAACAAAAGTCCATAGGAGTACTCACATGTCTTTATGTTGAATTTACATTAGTGAATGAGTGAATTCCATTTCCTTCAAATGAGTAAGAGAAAGAACTCCTTCCAACCTTTTAATGTCTTGTAAGTGCATCAATTCCTGGTCTTCGTGGAAAGTATTGGAAAAATTCTTAGCTTCTTGAATATGCCCTCTAGCAGGACCGTTCTCCAACTGAGAAAATGCAAGGAGGTGATTGGCAATGTCAGGTTCGAGAAGGGTACTCAATGAGGAATTGCTTTTGTTCTAATGAAATTCTTCTTGAAAAACCTTTTCCGTTTGTTTGAACCCTTTTTCTTTAAGTATGTAGTACCGGGCTTGTGCTTGGCTTGGAATTGCTCAAGTTATGGAATGTGGGATTATATTTTAATTTAATTGAATTTGGGATTGTTTTGTAATTGGTTCATGTAGAGGTTAGGCAGGAATATTGTAATGTGAATGAATTGATTTGGTTTAGTGGCTTATGTATTTGGAAATTGGATGTAATGGAATTGTAATTGAAATTTGATGAATTGAAATATTTACAATGTATGTGGTTATTTAGAATATGGAAAATTTAAGTTTATAAATTGTAAATTGATGAATGCAATCATGATGGTTATATAACCTCCTATCATAACCACATATTACCATTTTAAAACCATGTTCATTAGTGACCTAGATGAACTTGTGAAGGATAGGTGAATTTTGGGGTATGATATGAATCATTTAAGGTATTTTGGAGTGATGTATAAGTTTGTCCGAAGTATAATGAAATATGGATTGAAGTAATGGACCGTCCTCCTAGCCTTTGTGCTTGATCATCCCCTTTTATTTTCTTTTCGTAGTGGCATAGCTTTAGGAGAATGATTTACATATCATTTCTCTAGCATGTATTAACACAAACATTATTATTAATCGGCCTCAGATATAAATGCTTAACATAGCGCTAAATTTGTCCGTAAGGAAATGACATTTTTATAAGTGAGATTGTAAGTCTCTTATTTCTTATGGTATTGTGTGAAAATTTTGCTCTTTTTCCATTTGTGAGAGCTAGCGGCATACTTGTAGATTTTATCCAAGTTGGAGCCCTTCTCATAAATGATGTATAAGGTTCATATTTTCATGCTTGTGAGTGGATGGTTGAGTGTTCTCTAAAAATGACCAAAACATCTTTTCATCTTCACTAACATCATTTACTAACACTTTACTTGTATTAACTTTTACTTCAAAGTCATTTACCTTTATGTATTTACTTTTTATGTCATTTACTTTATATTTTATGTTTAGCATTTCATATCATATTGTTTTATGATTATACTATTTTTTTCCTTGACTATTTGGGTTTCTTCTTCTGATAATATTGTAAAAAAGACACTAATAAAAAACTTAAAAAGAAGCTTGTTACTCCTAACTCATGGACTTGTGGTTACCATCCTTGGTATCTTTGTGGAGTTATGGACTTAGAATTAGGATCTTGACCCTTGCTTTGGGACTTGTGATTTGAGACCTTGGGATTTTTGATACCTATGACTTTGGACTTCTCTGTGAAAACTTGGCTTGGTTACTTTGGTTTCATCTGATACATGGATTATTACTTGCTTATTTTGCTTGCTTAAGGCTTAATCCAAAGGAGGAAATTTTTGCTTGACTTATGTCTTAAAGCTTGATATCTCTTGGTTAGATCTTTCTTGTTTAGCTTTTACTTTCTGCTATAGGATAGTCTCTTCTTCTCCCCCCTTCTTTAATTTTCAAAATCTTCTCTCTTTTTCAAAACTTTCTTGCTTTAACTTGAACCACTTTCTCAATAAACCTTGACTTTTGTCAAGTGATTTTCAAATCTCTTTTTTCTCAAATAAATGTTAATTCATCTTAAGCATGTTTAGACCAATTTCAAAAGAATAAAAAATGCCTAACGCATTCAAATCATTTTGTTCCCTTGTGCACTTTTCCTTTCAAAAACTTTTCTCAAGGCATTAGACATGAGTCATTTTCATAGTTGAGTTATAATTCTCCTATCTCCATAGTATTAATGATGATTCTTTTCCATCAGTGGGAGCTAGTGGCATACTTGTTGATCCTTATCCAAGTTGCAGTCCTTCCCATGATGATGCAAAGTACTTATACTTGTGGGTGACTAGTTGAGTATTCTACTTAAAATGACAAAATGTCTTTTTCCATAAAAATGAATCAAAATAAACTTCTTTTGTTATTTTTACCATGAACTACAAGGTTTTGATCCTCCATTTCACTTTGTTGGTACGTAGGAATGAGACTTCAAAGGCCTTGGAAAACACCAAATCATAATAAAAATGCTTCTTTTCCAATCCCTCCAATCTTTTAATAAACAACAACTTTTCAAACCAAAATGTACATATTTTCAAAGAGGTTCCAATGGAGTACCATGGATGTTTAGGGTGCTAATACCTTCCCTTTGCATAACTAACCCCCGAACCCTTATTCTCTTTTTATTAGTTTTGTTTTAACACTTCTTTGGGTTTTGTTTGTACTTTTTCCCTTTTCCTTTGGAAATAATAAAAGCGCGGTAACGACTCTTGCTTTACGAGATAAGTTAATCAATAACTTAATCTCAAATTTTTTGCCGCTACAGATAGTGATCCTAGGCTATTGTAGCGGTAAATTCATGACCATCAAGCTATGTATAAGCTTAACATCAATAAAACCAGAGTCGCCACCACACTTTTATTGTTTCCAAAGGAAAAGGGAAAAGTACGAACAAAACTCAAAGATAAGAAGTTTTCAAATCAAAACTAATAAAATTCCAGAGATTACAGGTAAGGGGGTTGGTTACACAAAGGGAAGATGTTAGCATCCAAAGTGTCCTAGGTACTCCTAGGGAGCCCTTTTTTATGTGTGCATATGTGTTTGGTATAAAAGATGTTTGAGAAAAATAGAGTGTGAGGATGAGAATAAAAGAATTGATTGATTATATTTTTGTGTTTGACAAGACCTTCGAACTTGCGCCTACGTACCAACATAAAAATGAGGGATCAAAACCTCGTAGTTCGTGGTAATAATTTCAAAGATGGTGAATTGATTTTAACAAAAAATTAATTAAGGAGGGCCTAAAGGGGCCAAAGGTTTGAATGGGGTTGTTAGTTCTTTTTGTCTTTTAAGTTTTTAAGTCAATATGATTAGATTTATTTACAAGTTTGATTTAAGAAAAAGAAGTTCAAAAATTCACTGGCATAAGGGCAAAGTTTCTACTTGAAATAAGGTCTAAGTTTGAAATGACAAGCAAAGAAAGTTTTTGAAAAGGGGGAGAGATTTTGAAATTTAAGAAGTGGGAGGAGATGAAGAGGCTATCCTAAGCATAAAATTAAAAGTTAAGAGTTGAAAAGATCTGACTAATAGGATGCAATCCAACAGACAAGAATCTCATATAGAAACCCATTTTCCTTTGGACTTTGAATAAAGCAATAATCAACAAGCATTTAGCTATATCAGACATCATGAAGATCAAGACATCAAATAAAGATAGCCACATCCAAGCAAGCAATTCCCATAGCTAGAAGTCTTCTTTGTCTTCTCATGTATCAGATAAAATATTACTTGGTCAACTCAGAAGAAAGCATCAAACACAAGATCTAAATAACAATTAGCACCAAGACAAAGTAGCAGATGAATTCAAATCAATCCCAAGACTTACATCAGATGAAGGCTTAGTTCACAATAACTTGCTCTATAAAATGTTGGCATTGGCCAAGTCCTTTTGCACATGGAATATTGCCTAGTTCTAAGTCCAAAAGTTCAGGTCATCGACAATCCACCAAACATTTTTTAGGGGTTTCGTTGTTTAGTAAGTGTTTTAAGGTCCTAAGTGTGAGCAAATTCTTTACTTTGAATAAGTTTTGAATGATAGCAAATTGTGTGATCATTGTCTAATTGTTGGTTGTGCATCATTTTACATGTTTCATTTGTGTTTTTAGCCTATACTATTGTTTCGTGTCTATACATAAAGATCCACATTGATACATTTCTTAAAAGAACTCATAAAAACTGTTTTGTGTCAGTATGTATCGATACATGTTCATCTGCATCGATACATAAATTTGTTTTAAAACACAAAACGTTTTTGCTTCAGTATGTATCGATGCATACGAGCTTTGTATCGATACATGCTTAGTTAAACATGTTCTATGTATCGATACATACGAGCTTTGTATCAATACATGCTTAGTTAAAATGTTCTATGTATCGATACATACGAGCTTTGTATCGATACATGCTTGTATTAATTCTCTAAAATTAATCAAAGCTACAGTACGTATCGATGCATAATCTTTTGTATCAATACATAATTCTGTTTTGTCTACTAACAGCTTCTGTCTTTCACATATAAGAAGTATTTTGACAGCTCAGTTAAAGGGTACGAATTCAGAAGTGAAAAAGAGTTGTAACACAAATCAAAGGAGTGTGTAGCAGCAATCGTTTTGAGCAGTTAGAAACCTGAAAGAGACTTCATCTTCTTCATCTTCTCAATCTCTTTTCTTCAAGAACATCAACACATAATCATTCTTGTTCTTTGAATTAAAGGATCAACGAGATAACGTTCAGTGGAACGATCAAGGATCTAGCTGAGGTGTTCAGTGGAACGATCGAGGATCTAGCTGAGTTGAAGGTTGAAGGGGGTTTCGAGGAAAAACCAAATGGTTTGTCCTTCAAGAACTGGAGTGTTCTTGCGGGTTTGTTAGTCACGTTTGCAGAATAGATTCAGCCGTAGCGTAGGGTTTGGAAATTGGGTAATTTCGCAAACAGGTCGTGGAACCGGTGAATTGTTTGCAATTTCTTGCAGGAAATTCTTGGTCGAGCTCAGATCAAGTGGAGGTTTTATACAAGAAGAAGATCTTGGGATTTAGATTTCTGTCTTTGTATTGTAACCTTGTATCAATGAATTCAGCATTATTGATAACAACAGTTCTCAATTTCATTTGAAATTGAGAGGGAGACGTACCCACACGCGAGGACGACAGTGGGGAACTTCCTTACCAAATCTCTGCGTATCGTATTCTTTCCTTATCTATCTTTACGTTTTCAACAGTTTTGTGATTTCAGTTGGTGTATTGTGGCTGTACATTTCGTGATACAATAGTGGCAAGAAAACTTCTTTATCTAAACTCCACCATTGTTCATCATTGATCACATACACACCAAATGTTTGACAAAACTGTCAGCTGAGTTTTATTCATTGGAATTAGAATTTAGTCATAAGTGCATTTGATTTGATAATATTCTAGTGTTAATAATCTCTATCGTTCTTATTCAAATCCAACAATAAATTCGCGTGTCCGGTTTTCTAGTAGCGGTTCAGATTAGACGGAAGTCGATTCGGGACTGTAATTTTCCGCTAAGTTTCAATAACTCTGATAAGATTTTTCTAATCCGTTTATTTAAAAGAGGTGATCTAATCACCCCCCTCTCGATCACTAGCCACACCGTCTAACAAGTGGTATCAGAGCGCCAGTTCGCTGGTGTTCTGTGACTGCCTGTAACGATATGGATTCTGAACCAAAGGGGGCGTATAATAGAGCGCCGATTTTCAATGGTGAAAATTACGGCTACTGGAAAGACTGCATGCGAGTTTATATAAATTCTGTTGATAGGCTAGTATGGGTTGCCATTGAAAATGGTCCTTTTGAAATTACTATGACGAATGCGGCTGGCGCCATAGTTCCTAAACCAGAAGGTGATTGGAATGAGAAAGATGAGAAAAAGTGGTCGAGTGATTGGAGAGCTCGAAATATGCTAATTTCAGCACTTGGTGTTGATGAGTATTATCGGGTATCCCATTGCACGACAGCTAAAGAAATGTGGGATGCTTTAGAAGTTGCCCATGAGGGTACTACTGAAGTAAAACAATCCCGCATTAACACACTCAATCAAGAGTTTGAGCTCTTTCACATGAAACAAGGAGAATCTATCTCCGACATGCAAAAGAGATTTACTCATCTCACTAATCGTTTGAATGCACTTGGAAAACCTGTTTCCAATGAAATAGCTACTAATAAAATTCTGAGATGTCTTAGCAGGGAATGGCAACCTAAAGTAACAGCTATTAAGGAAGCCAACGATCTAACGACACTTACGATTACAACTCTGTTTGGAAAACTGGAAGAACATCAGCAAGCATTAGAAAGTCTTGAAAAGTTTGAGAACAAAAGTAAGAAGGAAAATGAGAAGAAGAGAGACAAAGAGGGAGAGAAGAAGCCAATAGCTCTTGTGGCCTCTAGCTCTAAGTCCTCACGAAAAGAGCAAAGTGACAATGATTCTAGTAGTGACAAAGATTCGGATGATGAGGAAATGGGACTTTTTGTAAGGAGATATAATAAATTCATTCGAAAGAATGGAGTCAAGCATTCCGACAAAAACCTCATGAAGTTTCGAAGACAATCTACAGATTCAAAACAGGAAGAGAATAAGAAGAGTAGAGGAAAAGGATCTTGTTTTAATTGTGGTAAATCTGGACATTATAAAACAGATTGTCCTATGAAGTATAAGGATCAAGGAAAAGCTCCACCAAAAGGGTACAACAAACAAAGAAGAGCTTACATTGTATGGGAAAGTGATAGTGATTCATCAAGCACACAAAGTTCAAGTGATAGTGATGAAACCGCAAATCTGTGCCTTATGGCTCACACCAAAAATCTGTCCTACCACAAGAAGAAAATCAATGATAAAAAGGTAAAACAAGCCTATTATAATAATTTCTCTTCTATGTCTTTTTCTGAACTGAAAATAGCTTTTGAAAAACTGCATAACGAAGCTGTAGATGCTTTTAAAAGATTATCTTCCGATAAACAAATTTTTTCATTTCTGGAAGGTAAAGTATACAAAGTTGAAAAAGATTTAGAATGGTTAAAAGCTAGTATTGTAGAAAATTCAAAAAATATTGACATTGATGGATGTAGTAAAGTTGGGTATTGTGAAGCTTGTCATATTTGGCAACAAGAGGTAAACACTCTCAAGGTCAAATTGGAAAAAGCTTTACAACCTAAGGTTACTTATGCCGTTGACTCTAGGTTGTTTAAGAAGTCATTAAATCCACCATATGCAAAATACTCTTTTATTCCAAAGGATTTAATGAACAAGAATAAACAAACACATCATCATGGTTTATGTCATTATTGTTGTCGTGCTGGCCATACCATTGAAAAATGCAAATTTAGGAGATTTCTTGTTCCTAAAGGTATTTATCAATGGAAGCCAAAAGGCAACCATGTTAGCACTTACCCACTTGGACCCAATGAAAATTGGGTACCGACTTCTCTCTTTTGATATTGTAGGATGAGTGCCTTGCTTCCGTAGATAGGAGATGGTTTCTTGACAGCGGTTGCTCAAGGCACATGACCGGTGACATGTCGCTTTTTATAGACTTCAAAGCAAAGAAGAAGGGATATGTTACTTATGGAGACAATAACAAAGGAGCTATACTTGGCAAAGGTAGTGTAGGTAATCCCTCTACCACTACTATTTCTGATGTCCATTTAGTAGAGGGGCTTAAACACAATTTGTTAAGCATAAGTCAATTGTGTGACAAGGGTTATAAAGTTTCTTTCACAAAAACTTGCTGCATAATTGAACATGCTGAACAGAACATTGTGTTTAAGGGTGTAAGAGTAAACAATATCTATATGCTTGACCTTTTTTATGTATCTTTAACAAGTACTAAATGTCTAGTTACCTTGAATGATGATTCTTGGCTTTGGCGTAGACGTTTAGCGCATGTTAATTTCGATTTGCTTAATAAGGTTGTATCTAAGGATCTAGTAGTCGGTCTTCCAAAAATAAAATTTTCAAAAGACCACCTATGTGACGCGTGCCAAATGGGAAAACAAACGAGGGTCTCTTTTAAATCTAAAAATGTAATTTCAACTTCACGACCCCTTGAGCTTCTCCATATGGATCTCTTTGGACCTTCTAGGACAAAGAGCTTAGGTGGAAATTATTATGGTTTTGTAATCGTTGATGACTATTCTAGATTTACTTGGACTATATTCCTTCATAGCAAAGATGAAACTTTTTCTGCTTTTAAGAATTTTGCAAATCTGTCCCAAAACAAAATGAATTCCAAAATAGTTACAATTCGTAGTGATCATGATGGTGAATTTCAAAACTATCACTTTGATAAGTACTGTGACAAGTATGGTATTGAGCATAACTCTTCAGCTCCTCGAACTCCACAACAAAATGGCGTTGTGGAGCGTAAAAATCGTGTTTTAGAGGAGTTGGCAAGAACAATGCTAAATAAGGGTGGATTACCAAAATATTTTTGGGCTGATGCAGTTAGCACAGCTTGTTATGTTTTAAACAGGAGCTTAATTCGTCCTATTTTAAATAAAACTCCTTATGAGCTTTTAAAAGGAATAAAGCCAAACTTGTCACATCTTCATGTATTCGGTTGTAAGTGTTTTGTTTTGAATAATGGTAAGGAAAATATTGGGAAGTTTGATTCAAAAGTGGATGAAGGTATCTTTCTTGGATACTCACAATCAAGTAAAGCATATAGAGTATATAATAAGCGTTTACTTACTGTTGAAGAATCTGTCCATGTTTCTTTTGATGAGTCTTATCCGAAAAGTGTCGGAAAAGGTGTTTCTTTTGATGACGCAGGTGTATCTACAGAAGACATACTCAAGGAAGCTATTACGGAAACTGATCAGTCCAGAACAGTTGCCCATGAGAAGGAGGAAGATACTAGTCATCAAGAAGATGAGGAAGAAAGGACAGCTGAAGTGAATGATCTTCCACCAGCTTGGAAATCTTCAAAAGACCATCCTATTGACAACATCTTGGGAGATATTTCAAAGGGAGTAATGACTCGTTCTAAGATAAGTAATTTTTGTTCTCACTTCGCTTTTGTTTCACAAGTAGAACCTAAAAATGCCAAAGAGGCCTTGATTGATGAATGTTGGCTAATGGCCATGCAAGAAGAGCTTAATCAATTTAAAAGAAATGACGTTTGGGAACTTGTCCCTCGTCCGCGAGATCATCATATCATAGGTACTAAATGGGTTTTTAGAAATAAGCTTGATGAAAACGGAGTGATAACTAGGAACAAGGCACGTTTAGTAGCACAAGGGTATAACCAAGAGGAGGGCATAGACTATGAGGAAATTTATGCTCCAGTTGCTCGCCTTGAAGCTATACGTCTCTTGCTTGCCTATGCGTGTTCTAATAATTTTAAGCTTTACCAAATGGACGTAAAGAGTGCGTTTCTAAATGGTGTCATAAATGAAGAGGTATATGTCTCACAACCTCCTGGTTTTGAGAATGCTGAAAATCCAGATTATGTTTACAAATTAAAACGAGCTTTGTATGGTCTTAAACAAGCCCCTCGGGTTTGGTATGAAAGGCTTAGCAAATTTCTAATTGATCATGGATATTCAAGAGATAAAGTGGATAATACTCTCTTTATTAAACACAAGGGAAAACACATTCTTTTAGTTCAAGTTTATGTAGACGATATAATTTTTGGTTCAACTAACACACACTTGGTCGAAGAATTTTCTAAGGTTATGCAGGGTGAATTTGAGATGAGTCTTATGGGGGAGCTGAATTACTTCCTAGGTCTTTAGATAAAGCAACTTGATGAGGGTACAACAGTATGTCAAACAAAGTACTGCAGAGAACTACTCAAGCGCTTTGGAATGAACGACTCAAAATCAATTGACACCCCTATGCCTACCAACGAAAATCTAGATAAAGATGAGCATGGTAAGAGTGTAGATGTCAAAAAGTTTAGAGGTATGATTGGGTCTCTTCTGTATCTTTCTGCTTCTAGACCTGACATCATGTTTAGTGTTTGTATGTGTGCATGATATCAATCAAATCCTAAGGAATCACACCTGAAAGCTGTTAAGCGTATATTTAGATATCTTCATGGAACATCTAAATATGGGCTTTGGTATTCCAAAGGAAGTGATTGTATCTTAGTAGGTTACTCCGATTCTGATTTTGCTGGCTGCAAATCAGATAGAAAAAGCACGAGTGGTACATGTCACTTGTTTTCAAACTCCTTGGTAAGTTGGCATAGCAAAAAGCAGGTATCTGTGGCTTTGTCAACTGCAGAGGCTGAGTACGTTGCAGCCGGTAGTTGTTGCGCTCAGATTTTGTGGCTAAAGCAACAACTACAAGACTTTAACATTCAACTCAAACGTATTCCAATAAAATGTGACAACACTAGTGCCATAAACCTTACTAAAAATCTTGTTTTACACTCACGCACTAAACACATAGAGATTAGACATCACTTTCTTCGCGATCATGTTGAAAAAGAAGACGTTGTATTTGAGCATGTTGATGCTAAAAACCAACTTGCTGACATTTTCACTAAACCTTTGGCAACGGAACCGTTCTTCAACATTCGTCGTGAATTAGGGATCTTAGATCTCTCTCCATTGTTGTCTTAAGCATGTTTGTTCTTATTTATATTATGCCTCACCTTGGTTGATGAGATTTGTTTTAGATTTCATTTATACCTCACAAGGTTACATCAACAGAGGTAATATCACTCCTTTCTATATCTCTTTTAGAACTATGTGATTGTGTATGTTAGAACAAAATTCCTTATTTTCGTTTATGTCAATTTCTTTGCATATATTGTTTGAACATTAATATCTGATTTGTGAATTATACTTGGGCATCATTATCATGACATACTTCATAATGCATAACCATACTGCATAAAAATTAATTAAAATTTGGTTTGGCATCAGTATGTATCGATTCAAAGATGTATGTATCGATTCATGTCTTCTTCATTTCACATCTGTCAAAATTGGTTCTGTATGTATCGATTCATTCGTCGTTTGTATCGATACATAGACCCTTTAAAAACAAAAATGCGTGACATGGATCGATCCATTCCCATATGCATCGACACATACTAATTGTTATTTGGATTAAATGCATTTTATTTCACTCATGGATCGACACATCAAGAATTCTAATCACATCTTTTCACAAACTTGGTATCAGCAGTTCCCCTACCTCTCAAAACCTGCGGCTAACGCTAATCTCCTTCATCATCATTCTCTCCAAAACCCTAAATTCATCTCACTTTTCTTCAATTTGTCATCACCATGCCTCCAAGAATCATTCCGGCTAGAGCAGGGGGAAAAGGAAAAGGAAAGGAACCGGTTGGCACTTCTCAACAGTTACCAGAAATTCCTCCTAATGCCTTAGATTTTCTTCATCCTGCAATTGCTACTGAGTTTGAGGATTCTTTCAAGACAAGGTTAGTTATGAAACCCCATGTCTTCGATAAACATGATGCTATTCATCTGCATCTCAATGTTGTGGTTGAAGTCCTTAATGCCCAAAAACTTGGTTCATTTTTGACTACAAAGGATGATTACCATGAGGATTTTATCCGTGCATTTTATGCTGGCTTACAATCTGGTAAAGGATATATGTTTAAGTGTTCTATTGGTGTCAGAACCTATACTTTTGAGGCTGCTGATTGGGAAACAGTGTTTCAAATTCCGCTTCCGTCGCATAACTTCAAGACTTGGCATGACTTGAAGTTTGATACTGACTTTAACCTGAAGGAGTTTACTCTATCTATCTTGAAATTGGACAGACCGCTGGGTGAGGATGAACAGGTTACGTCTGGTATGATTAAGAAAATTCCTCGTATACTTCAGTGGATTATCTCGCACATTCTGCGTCCAGCAAACAGTGGACATTCTAGGTTAGACATGGCAGGCATTCATCTCTTGTATACTCTCCAAAATAAGGTTCCCTTGAATTGGGCAAATTACTTTGTGAAGCGTCTCTTTTTCATGCGTAACAGTGCCAAGAATGTTGCTCTTGGTTATCCGTCTCAAATCATGAAAATTCTTACATTCTGGAATGTTGCAATCCCTTTAGCTTCTCTCATATCACCATCTGCTGCTCAAGAGTTTGACTCTTCCACTTTATCTCATATGGGATATCGGTGGGACAAGGAACGTCAATGTTTCTATTTCTTTGAAAGGAAATCCAAAACAAGGATCTATAATTTTGATGTGCCTTCTGAACAAATTCATGTAGTTGAAGACCAACCTGATGAAGAAATGCATGATGTGAACGAAGCAGATGTGCCTGCAGCTGATGACAATGCTGGTTGGGGTGATTGGGTGCCACAAAGGTGGTCTCCAACCAACTATGTACCTGAACCAACGGTTCCTCCATTCTCCAGCGGTGCTTCATCTTCAACACCTACTGCGCACCTAACTCAAATGCTTCAACAAATGGAGCTTGCCAACCAAGAACGTCATGAAGAGGCACGATCTTGGCATGTACAACAAAGTGAGTGGCATAAGGAGCATCGTGAGTGGCATGACGATCATACACGGATGTACCATAACCAACACTCTTGGCACACAGACTTGGTTAAGTGGCACCAAGTCTTCTACAATGAAATGTCTGGTTTTATGGACGACTGCCATGCCAATCCTGGTATTATGGACAGATTCAGAAGTGTTGAAGTTCAGGACCGGTTCAGGCACTACACCTTCATGGGCCACAATCCAGATGCAATGCCTCCTCCTCCGCCTCCGCCAAGCTTCAGAGATCCTGATAGAGATGACGAGGAGTCCTGTGGTGGCTATAATCCACATTAAACCATCATCATTTCATTTCACTGCATTTCATTGCATGTTGCTTGAGTTTTTTTTTCTTTTCAGATTAGTTGCACCTTATATGTCTTGGCTTATGTAATTTTTAAATACTTTCTACTAGTTAAATGCTTATTTCCTTCTGCTTACTTCTGGTGTTATTGCCCTTATTTGTCATTCTTTGTGAGTGATTCTTTACTTTTTAAGCTTCCTTCTTTATGATTGTTAGCTTCTTTATCATTTTTGTTGTGTCCTGCTATAACATGTTGCCTTGATAAAACTGTTTTTTTCTTCTTTTTGATGTTGACAAAGGGGGAGAAATGCAGATGTTGACAGATATGCACAAACTCAGGGGGAGTATCACACATCTTGCTAAAAATTTGCCATCATCAAAAAGGGGGAGTTTGTGAGCAAATTCTTTACTTTGAATAAGTTTTGAATGATAGCGAATTGTGTGATCATTGTCTAATTGTTGGTTGTGCATTATTTTACATGTTTCATTGTGGTTTTTTAGCCTATACTATTGTTTCGTATCTATACATAAAGATCCACATTGATACATTTCTTAAAAGAACTCATAAAAACTGTTTTGTGTCAGTATGTATCGATACATGTTCATCTGCATCGATACATAAATTTGTTTTAAATCACAAAACGTTTTTGCTTCAGTATGTATTGATACATACGAGCTTTGTATCGATACATGCTTAGTTAAAATGTTCTATGTATCGATACATACGAGCTTTGTATCGATACATGCTTAGTTAAAATGTTCTATCTATCGATACATACGAGCTTTGTATCGATACATGCTTAGTTAAAATGTTCTATGTATCGATACATACGAGCTTTGTATCGATACATGCTTGTATTAATTCTCTAAAATTAATCAAAGCTACAGTATGTATCGATGCATAATCTTTTGTATCAATACATAATTCTATTTTGTCTACTAACAGCTTCTGTCTTTCACATATAAGAAGTATTTTGATAGCTCAGTTAAAGGGTACGAATTCAGAAGTGAAAAAGAGTTGTAACACAAATCAAAGGAGTGTGTAGCAGCAATTGTTTTGAGCAGTTAGAAACCTAAAAGAGACTTCATCTTCTTCATCTTCTCAATCTCTTTTCTTCAAGAACATCAACACATAATCATTCTTGTTCTTTGGATTAAAGGATCAACGAGATAACGTTCAGTGGAACGATCAAGGATCTAGCCGAGGTGTTCAGTGAAACGATCGAGGATCTAGCTGAGTTGAAGGTTGCTGGGGGTTTCGAGGAAAAACCAAATGGTTTGTCCTTCAAGAACTGAAGTGTTCTTGCGGGTTTGTTAGTCACGTTTGCAGAACAGATTCAGCCGTAACGTAGGGTTTGGAAATTGGGTAATTTCGCAAACAGGTCGTGGAACCGGTGAATTGTTTGCAATTTCTTGCAGGAAATTCTTGATCGAGCTCAGATCAAGTGGAGGTTTTATACAAGAAGAAGATCTTGGGATTTAGATTTCTGTCTTTGTATTGTAACCTTGTATCAACGAATTCGGCATTATTGATAACAACAATTCTCAATTTTATTTGAAATTGAGAGGGAGACGTACCCACACGCGAGGACGACTGTGGGGAACTTCCTTACCAAATCTCTGCGTATCATATTCTTTCCTTATCTATCTTTACGTTTTCAACAGTTTTGTGATTTCAGTTGGTGTATTGTGGCTGTACATTTCGTGATACAATAGTGGCAAGAAAACTTCTTTATCTAAACTCCACCATTGTTCATCATTGATCACATACACACCAAATGTTTGACAAAACTGTCAGCTGAGTTTTATTCATTGGAATTAGAATTTAGTGATAAGTGCATTTGATTTGATAATATTCTAGTGTTAATAATCTCTATCGTTCCTATTCAAATCCAGCAATAAATTCGCGTGTCCGGTTTTCTAGTAGCGGTTCAGATTAGACGGAAGTCGATTCGGGACTGTAATTTTCCGCTAAGTTTCAATAACTCTGATAAGATTTTTTTAATCCGTTTATTTAAAAGAGGTGATCTATTCACCCCCCCCCCTCTCGATTACTAGCCACACCATCTAACACTAAGACCATAAACAAAATCAAAATGCACAAACAAATATATACAATCACAAGATATGGCTCAAATGAGCAAAGTGAAAATGGCATAACATAAACAAATTAAATGAAATGTAAATGGAAATGAATGATAAATGACTGGAAATTAAATTGCATAAGGTAAATGACTTGAAAGTAAAGCAATATTAATAAGAGTTAGTCAAATGTTAGTTAACTGTTAGTGGTGTTTTGCTTTTTAATTGATTAAGTCATTCTTTGGAGAACACTTAACCATCCATTCACAAGCTTGGATCCTTGAACCAAGACATCTTCCATAGGAAGGAAAAAAGGCAAAGTTTCCACACAATGCCATGAAGGATGGGAGACTTACAATCTCACTTACTAGAATTCTATGCCTTTAGGGTCAAATTTAGCTCTATGTTAAGAAATCATAATTGGACTTATGTAGAAGTTACAACTATCTGAGGTCGGACAATAAAAATGTAGGTGTTAATGCATGTTAGAGATTTGGTATAATGAGCCAAACTCCTAAAATATAACACACACTAAAAGAAAAGATCAAGAGGGATGGACCTATCTCATCCATACTTGTATTGATTCATCTGACACAAGGTCATTGATGAACCAATTAGCCTTAGGACATTTCAGATTTCATTGGTCAATGAAAGGAATGAGAAAGAATAGGGATGCAGATGAAGAGGGAGGGGAATGAGAGAAGCACAAATTGGTCATGGGAGGAATTTTATCAAATTAAAATCATTCATTCATTTTGGGAGATGAAATGTACATTTCATCAATCCCCTAAATCCAATGATTTTAATCCAACAAAAGTCAAATTAACCTTTACCAAGGCCCAAACAAATAGACAAACATCACAAGACCATAAAAATGGCTCAACATGATTTTTTACACAATTAATCAATTAAAAATCAACTTAAAAATGCATTAAAATTCAATTTAATTTGGTAAAAAAACCTAAAATCTCTTCAAAACCCCAAATAAATGGTCAAGAGATTTATCCTAGGTCAAACAAGGTAAAAAGACCTTAGACAAAAAATTTCATGATTTTTGAAAAGTCATAAGTATTTTTAAATAATTTAAAATATGCACCAAAACATTTAATTCATGAAAAATATCAAAATTAATCCAAAAAATGATTTTAATTTAGAAAATAAAAGAGAAAAATATTTAAAGATTTTTGGTGAAAGTCCCATATTTTTTGTATTAAAAATGAAATTAATATGAATTAAACAAAATAAAGCAATTAAACATAAAATTAAAAATTAAAAAGAAAATAAAAAAAACAAGGGCCATCAGATCTCCCTCATTAACTTAGGTGGAAGATCTGATGGCCAGAAGCGCGCATTCCACCAACACTTGAGTCAAATGCATGGCATACGTGGTAATCACATTGGAAGGCTAAGATTAAAATGTGAGAACATGATCCAATGGCTTTGGACACGCCAACACATCACCGGAGCCCTAGCTCCGGTCTTCTTCTCTGGTGGACCTCATCGGACTGGTCGACCAACCACCATGAAAATGAAAAACAAGGACATGGATTTAAATAAAAAATACTCAGAAGCTCGAATCTGGCCTCAATTTTCTCCAATTCAAAGTATATAAAAAGATACAGGGATTTAAATTTTTAGGATCATGAACTGAGTTGCATCGATTTGACCTCAAAGCAACTCAATCTTGTTGCCTACATTGGTAGGACTTCAGCCAACCAAAAATCACAAAGAATAGTGAATAATTGAGAGAGAATCGAAGAGAGGAAAATTCTGAAAAATTACCTTCGAAGGAGCTTCAACCTTGCTTGATCTTGATTCCAATTGTCCTTGGCCTGGTTTCAGAAGCTTGTAGGAGAATATTAGGACCAAAGAAAAGCTTGGACTCTTGGAGTTTCAATCTCAAAATAGAATGAGATTTGAAGCTCAATTTTCAAATAAAAACCTTCAAGATTATCCTTTAATGGTGAGGGTATGGATTGTAGGTTCAAAGCTTGGGCATGATGTCCTCAATTTTGAGCCATTAGGGTTGTATTTATAGCCAATGTGATTCATTTCCACACACTTCCAAATTTTGCCAAATTTAGAAATTTGCATTGCATGCTTGCATGGGAGTGTGATAGGCCCATCAAGTGATGTATTCAGGTCCAAAAATGCTTGTGTACAATGCTTAAATCATCGCATGTGGCCATGCATTTGAATTTGAAATGTGAAGATGAAATCCATCCAAATGGTCCTTTGAAAAGAACCCATGCGCAAGTCCTTCATTTCTTGGCCAAATGAGGTGATCTTAGACTTTTTGGAAAGGTGAGATCAAGGGTAACAACTTTCATTTTGAACATGTTTCCATTTTAAGCTTGGATCATGATGAAGTTTGAGGTGGAAGTTTGGAAAATCAAACATATTTTAAAATTTTCTAAGTACCAAGTGAAATGTTCACTTCTTCCTTCTTGAATAACTTTTGCTATGGACTTCAAATGGAAAAAGTTCCTTCAAAAAAGTTATATTTCTTTCAAGCCTATTCAATTTGGTCACAAATTTGACCTCATTTGGATTTTTCATGGAGTTATGCATTTTAGAAGTTGAGGAAAATCACTTGTTCAATGGTAATGGCCCAAAATGACCTATAATGTTTCATCTTGGAAAATGCATTTTCAAGTTGAATTTGAACTTCTTACAAACTTAAAAGTTGAAAATGACATCGCGAATTTGATCATGGAACTTAAATGGATTTCATATCATAAACATTGAGCAAGTTATGGTCCTTAGAAGTTGACCTCCTAATTAGGGTTCAAACAAAATGACCTATAATATTTTACCATAAAAAATGACTTTTCAAGCAAAACTAGCTCTTGACTTCAACGTGAAAGTTGTTTGTAATGTCATAAAGAGTAAAGTTTCTCTTGGAATAGTTTTCATATGGCAACAAGTGTAGGAGATAGGGTCTAGGGAACCCCAATTTTGACCAGTTGACTTTCTCTGGTCAACCACCATGAACCAACTTGCAAACTTGACATTATCTTGATATTTGGGACTCATGGAGGGTAATATATGTGTAATATGAAGTATCCCTTGAAATATTTGATCAAATGTTGAAGAAACTTGCTGAGGAAGTCACACAAGATACCTAGATGAATTAGGGCTTCCAAGACAAACAAGCTTCAATCTCTGGATGTTTTCTTGATCAAAATGATATGTGAAGACCATAGGGATCCATATATGATATCTAGAATAAATGTAAACCATTTCTTTATTAGTCTCCTTGCATTGAGGGTCTCAAACCCTTGGTATGAGCTTGATGAGGCATTGGTGGATGCACATATTACCTACAAAAGCAACAAACTATACATTGGCATATTTTTGGCATTTTGGTTAGTAAATAGTGAAAAGCAAAGTATGATACAATCAAAAGTGCTTGGTGATCTCTCCCAATACAAACCCAATGGATGAGGGGTAAGGAGAATGCCAAGATGTGATCCCAAAGCCAATGCATATGATGAGATAACATGAGGGATTTGAGGGTCAAAATTGGGGTCTTACAGCTATGGTTTATCAATGGTGGATAATGATCCAAAAATTGGTTAGAATTTGGTTAAGTTGGATGTCAGAAATTTGAGATGATTGTATTAGTTTTGTATTGAATTTAGTGCAAAATTAGGGATAGAAATGTGTTTGTTTTGGAGGTTAGAAATCAATTATGATTTAAGATTTAATTATATGGTTAATTAGATGATGAGATTTAGTTATGACAATTGCATGATTGAATGACTATGCACTGGTGCATTGTATGTATGCTGAACTGAGGTAAGTGTGATGCTTACATGGACATGGCATGGCTTACATATGTTATATTGCATTGTGTAATTGGATTACTGTAGTATTTTTGAAGGTTTTGAATTGTCATGGCGTGTTTATGTTGGTTAGTTGCTTGTATGTATGTGATGTGAATTTGTATGTTTTGGATATGTAGCTTTTACTGAGTATTATGATGATGTATGTGTGGATGTGTTTGAGATATGTTGGATTGTATAACTTAAGTTTCGTTATGTATGTAGTGTACATGTTTGGATGGAATGGTTGTCAAACTATTATAAAAATTGTAGGTTATGACATGGTTCTATTTTGACTTGTATTGCTTGTTTTGGATTGTGAAGCAATGTATTGGATTGCATAGCATGAGCAATGTATATGCTGAACTAATGCAGGTTTTCAACTTATGAATATGCCTTAATGGTGCAAGTTGGTTTGCATGAACATGGATTATGTGTTTAAATATGAATCATGGCTTATATCATATATGTACAATGAGGTGTGGCCATGTATGTATTGGAATATGGATTGATAATGTATGTTGAATTAGTATGTATGGATTTGTTTGAACTCAAGTGCACAATGAAATGGTAATGTATGTGTATTGAATTGAAATATTTGTAAATGGTAATGTATGTGTATTGATGGATTGTAACTGAGCATGACTGTCAAATTGTCATGACAACTATGGTTAAGGTAGCTAATGATTAGTGATCAGACTAGCTTGGTGTGTGTGATGATTTGGTCATGCTAGTTAGTTTAAGGTTAAGTTTAGAAGTGGTTTAGATTGAGAAAAGTTTGTATGGATTTGGTTTGATTTTGGAATCATGTAGACTCATGCCCTGGTGTAGTTTTGATGCGGGTTTGTGCATGGGTTTTAGTGTGGCATGAACTTGGTGTGAAATCATGGTTTGTGGCACAAGTTTGGACATGAGGTTTTGGTACATTTGCAGCACATGGATATGGTGAAGACAACATGAAGCAAAGATCATGAATATTGATGAAGTTGAAAAAGAACAGGGACATGAAGATGAAGAAGGATAGGTCTAGGGAGAAGTCTGACTTTGGTCAACTATTTGAACAAAAGTTAACTATTGGTCAAACATGACTTTTTTGTGTAATTTTAATTGTAATGTATTTGGAACTTGAATTTGATTTTGTATTGTTGACTTTGTATGAGATGGATAACTTATCTTTTAAGAAATAAAAAGTTTCCCTCCATTTTGTGTTTGAACTTGAATTTTTCTTCTTGAATTCAATTGAAACCATAGTGTGTTCCAAGAAAAATAGTAGTGAAATGATCAAACATGACTTGGTCAACAAAAGTCAACCTTCCATGGCTTACTTTGTTGACCCAAAGTTAACTCTTAAATGAATGTCCTTAAGTTCTACTTTTTCCAAGGATGTGTCCAAAAATGTAGCCATGACCCAACTTGAATAAGACATTGATTGATATTTTTTCAAAGATTGGTGAGCTAGATGATCAGCTAACACACTTCCTTTGATTGCCTTCTGGGTAACATATTGGATATCATATTCAGTCAATAACATTTTCCAATGAGCTATTCTTCCAGTGATAGCATGTTTTTCGAATATGTACTTAATTGAACCCATTTGGATATCAATAAAGTAGTATAACATACCATGTACTGCCTTAAATGTCGAGCAACCCATGCCAGAGCATAGAAAGTCTTCTCCAAAAGTGAGTATCTAGTCTCACAATCAGTGAATTTCTTGCACGGGTAATAGATGGCGTGCTTTTTTCTACTTGTATCGTCGTGTTGACCAAGTACACAATCCATCGATTCATCTAGCATGCGAGATACATTATCAATGGTCTACCTAGAACTGGTGGTATTAGGATTAGTGGCTCTTACAAGTATTTCTTTATTTATCGAATTCCCCTTGGAAATTGTCATTCCATTCGATCGTTTGATTTTTCCTCAGTAATTTGAATATAGGTTCGCAGGTATCTGTTAGATGAGAGATGAACCTCGAGATGTAATTTAGTTTACCCATAAAACCTCGAACTTCCTTTTCTGCTCTAGGAGATAGAATATCCTGAATAGCTCAAACTTTTTCAGGGTCAACTTTAATGCCTCGTTTATTGAGGATGAATCCCAATAGCGTTA
Organism: Lathyrus oleraceus; assembly: GCF_024323335.1. Lineage (NCBI taxonomy): Eukaryota > Viridiplantae > Streptophyta > Magnoliopsida > Fabales > Fabaceae > Lathyrus > Lathyrus oleraceus. The sequence goes on along the minus strand of NC_066580.1, from coordinate 182,488,976 downwards.
GACAAGGGAAACAATCTAGAAGGGGGTTGAATAGATCGCTTAATTAATTTTTTCTTATTAAAATTCTATTTTGAAAGATATTTTTCTATGCAAGCGGAAACTAATTTGGATCGACTCTCGTATATCTGAACCGTTATTGGTAGGATCAGATATGCTTACAAACTATTATATAAAGTATGCTAAAGATGAGAACATTTAATTAACAAGTTCAATATATTTTGTTTGAATATAAACCACACTTAAGATAAATGATTTCCAATGAGAAGTAAAAAAAACTTGACAAACAAATTTTTTCGAACACTTGATGTGTAGTAATTTTATCGAACACTTGGTGTGCAATACACCAAGCTTAATTCTCTCTGTGTTGAAGTTACAGAAAATCTAGTGTAATGGTTTAGATTGCAATGGTTTTACACAATTTTTTTATACACCTCAACATAACCATAATTTTCAACAATTTAAAAAGAAGTTTGAGAGAGATAGAGAGAGAACTATCCTCATTATCGGTACGTATACCCTCAATTTTAAATTGAATTGAGATATTATAATTAAACCCCAAACCCTATGTTTGATGTTGATCCTATATCCTTCTCTACCATTGATCTTAGCAAGATTAAGTCACACAATAACTCCAATATGATCCTCTAGTTACCGCTGCTACTTTGACCGAACCTTCCATTCTTCAAAGCTTTCACGAAGCTGAATCCAAATTGTGAAATATTTCCCCAAGACTTTCAATTGATCCTCCAGTTACCACTACTCCTTTTCAAGAACCCCCATTCTTCAAAGCCTTCGCTCGGATGAATCCAAGTTGACAAGAGTTGTTCAAAAACCTCCAAATTAACCCTTGATCTTGGAGTTAAAACCCTAATCGTTTATCCTTGAATCCCCCAAAGAAAACCTCAACCCAATTTTATTACACAAACCTAAATTGGACCTTACCAAACTTGTCTTGACAACAAATAATAAAAAATGATTATGTGTAGTTGATGAATGCGTCAAGAAAAGTTGAAGATGATGCGAATTCTTTGTATCTTTCAGGTTTCAATTATTAGAAATGATGCATGAATGAGTATGTATATGTATGTGTGTATGTGTGTAGAAAAGAATACAACAAAACATAATTTTAGGCAAAATGCAATTTTAAAATTTGGTACAAAATGTATTGACTCTAAAATGGAATGACTCAGTACATCAGCTGAATGAGTCAATACGAGACCAAATAAAGTTAATACATTTTAGGTAGTAGTTAATTTGAGAGAAAAATGTTTCAGGATGAGTCAAGTCAAAACACGGGAGAGTCATCGACCCATTCCTCCAATGTATCGATACATTGAAGGCAGTGGCAAATCCTTGAAAACACCTTTCAGATTGAGTCAATCCAACCAAGAATGAGTCGACCAATTCATAGGATGTATAAACCTATTTCTCCTTTGCATAGACCGATTAGAGGAAAATACAAATTCTTTGAAATTCCACTCGGTATGTATCAGCCCATACTAAGGGTGTATCGACCCATGCATGAATTTTTGTGAAAAACTCATATTTTGGCATGTGATGGCATATGTAATCTAGTCTTACATGTTCAATGAGGCTGATGCACATTTTAACAAATATTGTAAGGTCCAAATACACAAAGATCTAAGCTACCTAGTTTTGACATCATATAAAACCTACCTAAGAAAATATTGCATGCACAAGTAGTTTACCGGACCTAACCCTAAAAGTGCACTTTTTAGGGTTTAATTGTAGCTTTTACTTCCCGAGTCTAGCAATCATGTTGTCTATGTAAACCTATATCTCGTTATGTATCATATCATGAAAGAGGGTTGCCATGGCCCTTTGATAGATTGCCCCTGCATTTTTCAAACCAAAAGGCATGACTTTGTAGTAGAACGTCCCCCATAGGGTTATAAAGGTAGTTTTTCCCATGTCAGCAGGAGACATATTTATCTGATTGTACCCGGAGAAACCATTCATGAATGAAAAGACAAAGAATTGTGTGGTCTTGTCATCCAAGACATCAATATAAGGCAAAGAGAAATCATCCTTCACGCTTACTTTATTTAAGTATTTATAGTCCATACACATTCTAACCTTACCATCCTTTTTTGGGACTGGTACTATGTTTGCAACCCAATGAGGATACTCAGATATAGCTAAGAAGCCAACATCAAACTGTTTCTTAACCTCTTCTTGGATCTTGAGTGTCGTGTCTGTTCTTGTCCTTCTAAGCTTTTCCTTGATAGGAAGACATTCAGGCTTGAATGATAAGTGATGCTTAACGATGTTAGTGTCTAAACCAGGCATATCTTGATACGACCAGGAGAAGACATCCACATAATCTTGCTTTTAAACATATGAAGGCCCTTTACAAAGCTATCATATTTCCTCGTGCGGGGACAAGGGATTTAGAAAATACAAATATATTACTTTGATACTTAAAAACTGTAGGAACCACGGAAGCCTCCATTTATTCAATGCGACGCCAGGTGGACGCCAGCGTATAAAGCTTGGAATTTTCATTACTTCTATCTCCCAGAACTGCCACTAGGTTGTCATGTTGGAATCTAGAACTGCTAAACACCTCCTGGGTATGGCAAAATTTCATATGGTCTTCAGGATTATGCATTCTTGATGATGATGGTAGACAATGCCAAAATGATTATTCTTCTTAGAAATATCTAACACTTGCCCCCAACCAGCAGGGTTACCTTTTTCAAGGGTCTCTTTAGCATTCGTCAACGAATACATGATCAATTCTGACGCCTTGTCAGGATTAGACATAATCGTACACATATTCTCAAATTCTAGTAAATAAAAGGGGACCTCTATTGTAGCCTCGTTGATTTAGATATATTGAAATGATGATAACTCACTTATAAGTAGGTCTTCTTCATTGGAGATAGTAACCAACTTGTATTCCACCATGAATTTCAACTTCTGATGCAACATTGAAGTTACTACCCCAACAACATGAATCCATGGTCTCCCAAGTAAAAAGCTTTAAGTAGGGTTAATTTCCATTACTTGGAACATAATGGTAAACAGATGGGGTCCGACCTGAATTGGTAAATTGATCTTGTAGCACCTCAAATTTGCACCTATCATTGTACAAACATTTTCATACTAGGTCATAGCATATCATGGTCCATTGCATAGCATTGCATTGCCTTTTTTGCCTCAAAGTGCAAGCCAATCAAGGAATTAGGTCAAACTGATCAGGAGATCAGTCAACCAAGCAAGCAAGGGTGTTTCTCAAAGAGCCAAGGCCCTAGGGTTGGTCCAACAAGTTCACAGGACTTGAAGGTCTATTTGAAGTGTTCAAGTCAAGGGTTGAAGGCTCAGAGGTCATCAGTTCATACACAGACAGTCAAAAACCCTAGACAGTCAACAGTCAGTCAAAGCAGTGGATGGTGGCCATTCTTGTGGAATTTGGGCACCATGATCAATAATCAAGAGTTCATACAACTTGGGACATCATTTGAAGTCAAATTCTCAAGGAATTAGGGTTTGGAAGTCATCAGTCAATGAGCAGACAGTCAGAAACCCTAAAAGTCAACTGTTGGTCAACTGTCCATTTAATCAGTGATTTGATGAATGGAAATGGTTTGAGAGAGTTTATTCATGACCAAATAGTCCTCATATATCATGTCAAACACCATCATGGAAGAATTTGAAGCCAGATCAAAAATTTCCCAAAATGGAAACTGGACCTGTAACTGAAACTTACCAAAAATGGAAAGTCTTGATCCTCAAACTTACATCATGATACAAGCTTCAAATGAATTTTTGCCCAACATGAAAGTTGAAGATATTGTTCTCCCATTTCCAAAAAGTCCAAGAACTCTCAATTCCCATGTGTGGTTGGCAAGTTATGATCGAATCGATTTCCGAAAATCTTGAACTTCAGAAGACCATATCTCTCAAACCGTTTGGCCAATTTTGGTGGGGTTTTTTCCTACAAGTCACATTTGATCCCCTCTTTCCAAAAATATAAATTTCGTGAGCCAAAACTTCACCAATCAAAATGGCATTTTTTGACCTATCTCATTTAAATGCAAGTTTGACCAAGAGTTGACTTTTTGATATAAACATTTTTCTAACATTTGGCCAATTGGAACAGCTCAGAAATATCATTTAAAATGTGTTTGCAAGCTCAATTATGCAGTACATGAAGCCATTCTTTAACTTGCTTGAAATTTGGATAAAAGTACATTTCATCCATACTTCCAAACCATGCTTTGTGCCATGACCATAGCAGCCTTGATCATCATATTTTTCTGTCACGAGGACATTAGGAGCAGCACAGCAGACCAACCAATTTTTCACTCATCTTGATTCATCTTGCTTTGGCACTGTTGCAAGAAGGCTGTCAAAAAACACCAAAGTTACAACCATGCCTTGTACTGTCTAACAGCAGAGATTATGCAGCATTTTTCTATCATGTTGAAATTCAATGGCAGCCTCTAACCACACAAAATCCTCACTCTCTCACTTAGCATTTTCCTCCTCAAAAATTGCAAGAGCCTGCTTAAAATAGAAGCAACAGCAAACAGCATGGAGAAGCATGATTTGCTGTCAATTGAAACACAGTTTGAAGCCTGATTGTGCAGCCAAAACCAACAGGAGGCCATGCCCTAGCTGCTTGAAATGTGGAGAGCAAGTACATGTTTGCAACAACTCCATCCCACAAAACCATAGACCATGCTTGGCACTCAAGGGCAGCAGACTTATGATGGATTTTTCTGTCAATTAAGGACAGTAGCAGCAACTGCAACCAACAAAAAACCAACAGAAAAAACCTTACTTGACTGATTCATTGATACACACCCTTGGCCATTTTTTTTCTCAAAAATATTGCCTTACCAAAACAGCACCAAAACAGAAAGTGAAAGCCTCACTTTCTGTCATGGAGTAGCAGTAGCAGCCAACACATAACAAACCAAGAACTTCATACACTCTCTCAAAACCACCCTGCTGTTTTAGCATTCCAAATTTTTCTGTCCAAACACAAAAGACCAACCCTGCCTTGCCAACATAACCAACAAACCACAAACCATTTGGCCCAAGCAGTAAAAAACACACTGCACACATCATGCATTCTAAGAGCATTCACTTTACTTTTGGCCATTCCCATTTTCTGTCAACAAACCAAGCCTAGCCTTGCAATATGTTTTCATCATCCATACATCATTTCCTGCCACATGAAATCAATGGCAGCCATCTAATACAACAGAAAACCCTTGGCTATTCCTCTCAAAAAACACACTTTCCAAAACCTGTCCAAGAGAAACTCCAGAAAACTGAGCCTTGCATCATTATCCTTACCATCCATTCATCATCTGAAAACCATTAGAGGCAGCCACACAAGTCACAAGCCATCACAACACAACATAACTTCACATTCTAAAAAACTGCATCCTTTTGCATTTTTCAAAGACAGTCCAAAAACTCCAAATACCCTGACCTTGTTTTGGTTAATTCATCAATCAAACAACATCTTGAGTCCATTCCTACCACTTTCCTCCATCTACAAGTACCTTTTCTAGCACTGTTCTAAAGAAGTGGCTTCCATGGCAATCCAAGTTTGAGCTCATTCCAAGCATCCACAAGCCAAGGCATCTTCATCATACATCAAGGCATAGCTGTGCTGCAACTGTTTCACTCCAACAACACCAAACAATAGCTGAATCTCTACTGTCCATCCAAGTTGGTAATTTTCAATCTCCCTATTTTGTGAAATTAGTGCATGCTTAATGTAGGTCTTTTGATGCTGATTTCATGGATGGTCTTAGTTTTACAAATGGTCAAGTGGTGTTTGAGTTATTTTGAAATGAACATTGAGGATCCAAACTTATTTTGCATATAACTTGAGAGATAGCTCAAATTAATGAAAACCAATGTTAGGATGTTGTTGTATGTTGTTTGATGATCACAATGGTATAGCCAATTGCAATTTCTGAGCAAGTTTGTGAAATCACGATTTGGGATGCCACTGTTCATGAAACCCTAGCCTTTGAATTTCCCAGATTTTTCCCCCATTTTCGTGCTGCATGGCTTAAACTCATCAACCAATAGAAACATTTCATTTTATGCCCAAAACGACTGTGTTTTGATTAGTGGATTCAAATATTACAAAAATGCCATTCTTGCTTCATTTATTCCATTCTAATTTCACATTTGATATCCCATCTTCCAAAAATCATAAATGCTTCAATTTTAATCCAATTTGAATGGGATTTTTTGTGTTGTGTTCACCATGATCTCTACTTTTTTATCATTATTTTTCCAGAATTTTTGGATGATTGGTTTTTAAATGTTGCTAGGGTTTGTGACATGTGACCAATTTTTGTACACTTTGCCAAATCAATTGTGAAATGATGAGAATGTATCCAATGGCTCCCAAATTTTTTGTGTTTAAACTAGACACACTCATGGTGATTTTGGTATAGAGTTTTTGAATTTATCATTTGTGGTTTGTGAGTTATGATTTTTTGAATTAGGGTGTGACAATTTGTGTGACACCATTGATGTCCAACTTGATGATTTTCATTACCATGCTTCTTGACCTCCAATTGATCTGATTTTTTGCATGCACCTACTCTTGTATGTCTAGTTTACATGTGAATTTTCTTGGAATTATTTGAGGCATTTCCTAATTGTTTGAGATTTTCTCCCCTGGTTGGTCATATGTTGACCTTGTGTGACACATGTTCCCATTTCATTTGTGAAATTCTAATACTTTATTAGATGGACATGAAATTTTACATGAGATAACTAGACATCCTCATCTTTGCAATGGTTTTGATCCCATTCATTTATCATATGCCATCACTGATTTATGAATTTTCTAAGTTGATGTATGTTTGGTTGACTTCTTTGAACATGTTCAAAATGGCTTTGACTTTCTGATTTTTATTGACTGCCTTCCACTTGTCCAAATGAGGCGAAATTTGACATGCTCACCATGCTATGTGTTAGGATTGATCATGATTTATTTGGTGATTTTTGGAAATGTTTAAGATTGCTTTTGAGTTAAGTCTTGCTGTTGACTTCTATGAGCTTCTGTTTGCCATACCTTGACCTAAATTGTTCATGAAATGATGATGATGATTGATATGGATGTGAACCCAATTGGTTGTGTTTCTTAATGGTTTGAACATGATTTTGGATACTTACCCCTTGCTGTTTTGACTTTCTCATTCATTTTTGACCCTAGGCTTGTCCTAGAGGTCCTGTTACTCACCTTTGAGCTTGTGTTTTCAGGTTGACCATCAAATGGCCATTGAGACCAATTCTTTTGATTAAGCTTGCTTAAAATCATTGCCTAACTTGTTTGTTTTGCAGGTGGCTTGGCTCACATGTCTTAAGCCTTGTGCCTTGCACATCCATGTGCCTCTAATTAACTGTTGGTGGCTGTTTCCTTTTTGCTTTGTTTGAAGTTGCATACTAACATCTGCTTGACTATTTCAGGTGCTTTAGTTGCTTAGTTCCTTGTGAACTTTTTGCTTTGCTTTGCTTGTATAAGCAATTTGCATTGAGGTATGTCTCCTTTACTTCATGTAGTCTGGAAGACCTGGCCTGTTACTTGGCCAGGCAACTGTTTGAAGTCCTCCTTAAGAGGCAATGTTTGTGGATGTTTAATTTTGTCCTTGCATAGAGTCAAAGTCCTCCTAAGTGAAGAGGCAATTGGTGGAAGGTAGGGATATGCAATCTATCCCCCACTATTCAGTGTGTCATCTGCTTTGCTCACACCACTGTGTTGATGCATTGCAGATACAAACCCAAGATCTTGTACAATTGTACAGTTGAGTCAGTTTTAAATGTGTAGAAGGGTTCCCACTTTCTGAACCCACACATTCTTGTCTTAAGCTCTCCCAGGCCAGGGATAAGAGCTGTGAAGTCTTATCTTCACTCACCTTTCATCTGCTTCACCTTAGTCTCTCAATGGCAAGGTTAAGAGCAACATTCACCCAGTTCCAGAGGTTTGTTTGTTGAGGTTGATATGACCCCTCGACTAAAACCTAACCCTTGTTTGAGCCACTTGCTTGTGTATAGTGTGTGCTATCTGTGCTTTAGGATTGTTTGACTTGCTTCCTGTGCAAGTTAGGATTGTTTGACTTGCTTCCTGTGCAAGTTAGGTTTAGTTTAGACTTGCTTCCTGTGCAAGTTAGGTTTTGCTTGGCTTGCTTCCTGTGCAAGTTAAGTGCGTGTGTGGCTTGCTTCCTGTGCAAGTCATGACTAGGATAAGCTGGCTCCCTGTGCCAGTTAGCTAGAAACCTTAACTTAGGGATGATTTTGCATGATAACATCTAGGCTCGAGTCGTAGTCTCCCTAGTTGTGTCTCCCTCTGTTATCTGGTTAGGCTAGTCCTTTGTCCCTGCGTAGGGGAACTACATCGCCCTGATCTTCATACCAGATGAAGTATGTAGGCAGGAGATTGAGCTGATCTCTCCGGGCGCCCTTTTCTTTTTTGTGTGTGTTGTCTGACAGTTGCTAGGCTCGAGTGCCTGACTCCTTAGCATTTGCTGTCTGTCTGTTCGTGTGTGTTTGACAGTTATAGGCTCGAGTCCCCGACTCCCTATTAACCTGTTGTGATGTTGTGTGCTTGGAAGCTGATGTAAGTCCATCGAGTGGCATTTGGGTTCCAGTGTGCGTGCGTTTGGTTCGGATGCTGATGTAAGTCCAGTGATTGGCATTCAGGCTCCACGTTTGCCTCTTTGTGTGAGTTTAGGTTCGGATGCTGACATAAGTCCAGTGATTGGCAGTCGGGCTCCACGTTTGCCTGTGTTTGTGTTTATTTATGTGCGTGTCAGCCGAGCTACGAATGCTCTGATTCTTCTCTCGTCCGAGAAGATACGTATGCATAGGATGCGACATCCTAGCGAGCATGTGTCGTTTCCCCAGTCCGAACTACTTCGACTCTGATGTCTATGCCTGATAGACTAAGTAGGCCCAGGATGCGACATCTTGCCGAGTTCAGTTTCAGTCAGTCTCTTTCGTTTCTTTCAGCCAGTGTGTGTGAGTATTTGAGCAGTGTTTAGCAACCAATTTTCCTTTCTAGTATGCGTGGATCCCGTAGAGTACTACGGATGCGTAGGGGTGCTAATACCTTCCCTTCGCATAACCGACTCCCGAACCCATTCTCTTTGGTCGCGAGACCATGTTCTTTCCTAGGTTTACTCTGAGCGTTTCCTTTCCCTCTTTTGGGATAAATAACGCACGGTGGCGGCTCTGTTGTTTCTTTCTTTTCCCGCCGGTTTTTCGCGTGATGCGACAGCTGGCGACTCTGCTGGGGACATAGAGAAGTTGACCTATGCTGGTCCATCTTCCCTGGGCGAGTCTCTCCTAGCGCTCTCTAGGTTAGGGTTTTGGTTGCTTTGTGCTGTTTTTTTTTATTGCATTCATTGTATATATGTGCATTTATTGCTTGCATTTATTATTTGCATTAATGTTTGCATTTCATTCATATTCATCTGCTGTGCTGTCTGTGTTTCTCTGTTTGGGGGTGGGAGTTACTTGAGGTAAAAGGCCCAATACCCAGGCTATGAGTAAAATCTAGGAAACCTAGGAATAGAGTGATTCATGGGAAGCGGGTGGTATGGCGCCACTTAGCGGAACATTGATATCACGAGCAGTTCAGACCCTGGTGGGATATTGTCGTTACATTCTTCAGGTGTGTATATGATGGTATTCTGCGAAAGGTTATTTATGCTGCGTTTCTCTTCGACTTTACCCTGGCCTAGATAACACCCGTGAGTGGGGAGGGTTTGATCATTACAGGTACAGTTGCTGATTGATTGGTGATTTGTTGGTGACTCTTGGTACTGATGATGACTGTGAATTATGGGGCATTTATTTCTGGGACGCCAGAGTTCTGTCCATGGTTTATCAGCGGGTTCCGTTTATTTCGGATCCCCAGGCTGAGTTGAGAGTACTTATTCAGAGGATCCGTTTGTCACCCGTTTAGTGGTTGTTCCTGCAAAGATAAGTGATATAATCTCCGGTTCCGTTTATTTCGGAACCCCCCCGAGTTGGATTTATGGTGACTTGATCCCACAGATATGACTGGTTCAGAGAAGTGTTGGGCTTTCAGATGACTTGTTGGCACAAAGGCCTGCATTCATGCATTTGCATCATATCATCTCGCATTCATCTGCATTCAACTCATGTCTGTCCGTACTCAGGGTCCATTATTTTTAATTTAAAAACCCCGGTTGAGAGACATCCAGATGTCAAAATGTTGTTGATGAAATTTTATCTGTCTCGATGAAACCAGAAAAAAAGAGGACTGAATATTCCTGGTACGGATAAACATTGCATGTGTGAGTCATACTAACCCATTTGCTGTTTTGTAGGTTTCAATATTCAACCGGTACGCATAGCTCGTCTGTTCAGATAACCTGCTGGGGGTCAACAAATCCAAGCTGATGGATCTTCTCAACGCCGATACCCTTGAACTGAAAGAGATGATGAGGGAGTTGTTCAGTGTTGTGCAAGGGCTTGCCTTGGGACAGAAAGCCATGTCTGAAAGATTGGAAAGGATCGAGAAATGGCTGATAGTGGAGAAAGTTCAGGAGAAGGCTCCGTCCTCCGAAGTGAACAAACCTTCCGGTACTGTAGCAAGGAAATCCTCCGACAGTGGTCCATTCAAGAAGAAGTTTGAGCCAGTTGGTGTGCCCGCAAAGAAAGAACGTAGCAAAGATCGTTATCATCCTTATGCTGCCACTGTAACCACTCCTGTCAGTAATCCACCTGCTCAACAGCAACAACTGCCACCTCAACAGAAGACACCGAGAGCTGAAAGCCAGGTGAAGAAGAAGAAAGAGGATCGTCAGTTTAAGGAACCACCCGTGACTTACGCCCTTCTGTTCCAAAGGTTGATGGATCTTGCTTTAGTACGGCCAAGGATATTGATTCCCATAGAACGGCAGAAGAGGCCACCAAACTATGATGAGAATGCCAAGTGCGAGTTTCACTCTGGGGCGCCCGGACACAACATTGAGGGCTGTAGAGCTTTTAAGCATGTCGTCCAGGACATGGTGGACTCCGAGACCATTAACTTGGCCCAGATTATGAAGGGGGATGTCAACCCTGCGCCCAGAAGGGTCCTGTAAAAGTCAAGATGGTGAAGAAGGCCAAGAAAGGATTGGAGATGACTGAGGAGGATCAGCTAAAGGTTCCAATGGCTGTGGTCCCAAAACCTCTGGAGCAGGATGGAGTTTTCCCTGTTAGTGATAATTCTTGTGCGGTCGTCACCATAGAGGGAAGTGTATTGATGAAAGACACGACCCAGAAGATGAAGGAAGTAGAAATGGACGATGTAAGGTGTGGAGCACCCCATCTGGCAGTTGAAACCGTCCAGGTAGAGAAGGCCTTTGTTGCTGAGAAAGAGAAGAAGTTGTCCATTTCTTCTTATAAACAAGCTCTGGAGGTGGTGAAGAACAAAGAAGCCCAAGGCTGGGGAAGGATCATTGACATCGTGGTAAAAGCAGACATGTTTGGGGTCGGTTATCAGCCGGGTCAAGAGTCGTCTAGATCAAATAGAGGATGTCGCCCACCATACACCTTCGTCAGTGCAGGGATGTTGGATCCTGGTCATGCCCGTTCAGTGGTTGAAGATGTTGACAGCGACCGCGAACTCGAGTTGTGGATAAAGTCGTGCGTACCAGGAAACTGGAAGGCCTCCAAGAGCATCACTGTCACTCATTCTGAAGAGTAGTATTTCTGTTTTTCAATTTTTGTTTGCATGAAAGCCATACGTTTTGCCCGAAACGTAATGGTCCATTGTAATGGCCATCTCATGTGTTTCATTATGCAACATTTCGCATCAGTAATGAATGGATGTTTTTGTAGTTAAAAGCGGTGTTCCCTGTTTTTCATTTAATTTTGCAATTTAAAAAAAGAAAAAACAAATAAAAATGGCAACGTTTTTTCATTCTCTTTCCTTTTGATTTTGTCTCGTTCCAAAGTGATTGCTCTCCTAATCTCACCGATAACGATTTGGTTACACCTCTGTATGACTTCGACAATTCGACCTATCATGCCAGAGGAAAAGGCGAAGAAGATTGTGATTTGCTGGAATTAGCCAGGTCATTGAAACAAGAGGAGAAGGTGATTCAACCGCACGAGGAGCGATTCAAGATTGTTACTCCAAGCTCCGCCGAGGTTAGAAAGCAAAAGCTGAGGCCGACAAAGGATGAGAAAAAGAGAAGGTGTGAATAGACTATCAAGATGCGAGCAGAGCTAATCAGAAAGATGCTTTCCCGGTACATCACAATGAGGTATTGGTTGATTATATGGCTCAGGTCTCAGTGTTTATCTTCATGGATGGCTTCTTGGCCAAGACCAGATTGAATTGTTGCCAGATGATATGGAGTAAACCAGGTCCATCACACGAGGGGTACCTTCTTGGTCTAAGTTGATGTCGTTCCGTCACATGAGGCCGGTGCCACGTATCAGAGGTCTATGATGACTTTGTTTCGTGATATGATTCATCGTGAAAGCAAATACCATGTTGATGACATGATGGCAAAGTCCCAAGCAGAACAGGGGCATCCGGTAGACTTGGGGCAAGTTGTTTGACCGTTTGAGATAACTCATACTGTTGAGTCTGAATCAGTGCACTTATGGAGTGTTGTCCATCAAGCTACCGAGGCTTGTTGTGAGCGAATCAGAGGAATCGAGGTCGATCCTGCTAAAAAAAAAAAAAAAAAAAAGGGGGGTAAGTTGTAGGAACCTCTGATTCCGATACCTCAGTGAAAGAAATAACTGTTAATCCGGTACTTGATAACCCTCGAGGGGTCTACGAGGTGCGTATTGAGTTAGCATGACTAGTCTTGTCGAAAAGAGTATGCAATTTACCTAAGCAAAAAGTTTATCGACGGTGAAACAATACACTCACTGTTCGAAAAAAACTTGATGTACTTTGGCATAGGCTGCTCGCCGACTGAGACAGTGTATGTCGATTCATACCACTTTGTGGATGTCCAATATGGATCTGATCAGATATGTGTTTGAGAAGCTAGTAGCAACCCATGGAAGGTTATCAACCAAGGAAGTTTGAGGTCCCTGATGAGGACATCTCGAGGTACTCAAATCGAAAGATTGAGAGTGACCGATCCCGGAGGAGGGGTCTGACCCCGAATCCGAACGGATTCCGATGTCTGAGGGGGAATGAGATGAGGTGAATAAGTTAGTGCTTCCCGGATCACAGTTGGTTACACCAACAATGGTGGCTGAACATAAAGTCTGTATCCTGGATATTGAACCTTGGGATATGCATCTACTTGGGACAATGACTTCCTCACAGATATATGAGAAATCAGAGAAGACTGAATGGATAAGGACTCGGAATGACATGTCAAGTCCAATTGAGGAAAAAGCATTGACAGTTACCTGGCATGGGGCGGTTGTACCCAGTGAACGAAGCATGTTGTTAACCGAGAAGTATGACCTCGCGCGTACCACGTGGAAGAATTGGTTGAAAAGGATCCTTCCTCCTCAAAGACGATTGTGGGGCAGATGGACAAACAGGTATGAATGTCCGTCCGTGGTCAAGAGGGTCCCATCTGACAGAACCTTGTTGTTTATGACCACGGATGACGACGATTTTTCCATTCCCTGTGAATGCGGACGCAGTTAGAAAATACTTCGTGAAAGAAACCCGCTGGACAAAAAAAAAAGAATAAAGAGTCCAGGCAAAAAATGGGCATCCCGGCGAACCAAGAAAAAGAGAAAGGTTCGGGCAAAAGTTAGGGATAATAAAAGAAAAGAAATGTACACCCGGCAAGTTGAAAACCCGCAAGGGCGACTTGGGCAAAAAAGGGTATCCCGGTGGACTGAAACCCGAAAGGGCGGTCCAGGCAAAAGAGGGAATGAAACGAACAACTGCGTCTAGCATGATCATTTGTGCTCATGATGACTTGGATAATCTCCGACAGAGACCGATCGGAAGCGTCTTGTTCAGAAGACAGAAGGTGCGGAAAGTCCTGAGGACATATGAGGTGTAACTAAGTTGGAACCCGATGAGATCACGGTTTCACGTTGCCATTAGGATAGATTTTCCTTTTGTGTGCAATCACCTCTTTCCAGGGTTTGCTTCCTGTGTGTTGCTCGATTGTGAGCCATCTTTTATTCCAGTAAAATAAAGCGTGTGTTCAGTCAAATAATTTTGTTTTGTTGTCATTACCGTTTTGATTACGAAAACATCCGTTTATTTTGATAAGAATATTTGCATTTTGAAACATAGAGGTCTCTTCCAATGCATGCTTGTATGATTGAAATCTGGAAATCTTACTTGGAAGTCTGAGTGACCTAAGTGTTGAAATATCAGAACACCTGGGGCATACCTGGGGCACGTTTTTATCTGACGATCTCTTGTGCAGGTGATGTTAGACATCTTCATTCACTTGCCAGTTGTAACATGAACCCTTTTGACAAAGAGATCCCCTCAGAGTCCAACCAGGGGCAAGGGATAGATGAACCGTGAAAAGACGGTGAAGGATTACGACAACGATCCTGGAAAGTTAATCAAGAAGACTCTTCAAAGTCTGATGATTGGAAAGTATGTATAAATCCCAAGAGTTCAACCTCCGTGAAGTACGAACGAGTTGGGAATACAAGATGATGGAGCAGAAAAGTCCAGAAGAGTCTGGGAGTTCTTAAAAGTGGAAAGTCAACACTATGGGTGGATGATGGATACTAGTGTTCGACGAGGCGACCGACATCCCTGTCAAACAAGCTGTATCTCCCCAGAGGATTGAGAGTGTGATCTCCCTGGCAGATTCGAGATCGTTGTCTCCTCAGCAAGCCTGAAGGTTATCACGTCCCCAGCCCAAGTCAGTATTGAAGCTATCAGAGTTATTTCCCCTGCAGAGATGCCTGTAGACAGTGCCTTCTTTCCCCAACAGATCTGAGGATTGTTTATCCCCAGTAGGCTTATGCTTGCAAATTTCCCCAGTTGAGAATCCCCGCTGAGCGCCTGGCAGCTATTTTCCCCGGGAGTCCCCTAGTGGAGTTTATCTGTAGACCGTTGGTGTGTTCCCCAACAATTGGTTTTGTGACGCTATCATCTCCAGTGTGGCCGTGAGTGCTTATCCCAAGCAAGGTTTGTGGGAATTCATCTCCAGTATGATATGACGTGCTATCATCCTCGACAGAGTTGTTACTCTCGCCACTATTGTTGTTCTCTCCACTAGGATCGTTCTCCTCAGCAGAATGGTGTGGTTTTTCCTCAGCAAGTTCCCCGAGTGGAGCGGGTCTCATGAAATACATCTCCAGCAGTGATTCTCCTACATATGGATTGGTTGGGTCGTCCCTAGTGGAGTAGTATTTATTTCTCCAGCAGAGTTCATCCTACCAGTGGATTGGACGGGTTTCTATGGTAGACTGATATCTGTATCCCCAGCGGAGTTGTGTTTGTTTTCCAAGTCTGAAGTTGTCTTCCCAGCAGAGGTTGTGTTGATGGTTCTTCCCCAGCAAAAGTTTGTCTTTCCCCAGCAGGACGGAAGTTGACATGGTTATAGGATCCCCAGCACAGTTCCTGGAGTTCCCCGGTGTTGTCTCTGAAGGAGACGTGTGTTTATGCGTTCATCATTTAGATAAGCATAGCATATTGCATCATTAGTGCATAGCATTTCCATGATCATGGGGCATTGTGTAAAACAAGAAAAAACTCATGCATCAACATAGCAAGCATATCCATTAGCCCTAGGCCGTGGTGACCAGCCGAGATTGGATTGTTGGAAAGAGTTTAGCATCGCGCCATTGGATCGGTTTCAGAATTGGGTTCATCAGCATGGTCGAGAGGTTGGTGTTTTCCGAACAAGTGATTCCTCGGTCGAGTGGGTATCCCCATCAGTGTTACTCCCAATTGTTAGTGTCTTGCCAGCTTGGGTCTTTTTCCTTAAGCAGATATGGGTGTGTCTGATCTCTCCATGTAGAGTCTACCCCTTAAGCAGAAAGTGTCAATCTTTTCCTGCCATTTCCCCACTGAGATACATCCTCGTGGATGACGGTTGCTTCCGTTCCCTCCCTAATGGGATGGGTTTTCCCTATTGAGTTCTTTCCTCATTAGGATGAGTCTTGATTCAGTCTGCCTTTTTGGATCGATCCTAAATTGGCTTCTTGTTGACTATCTCTTGTGCTGCCCTGGGGCATAAATGAATAGTCGCTCACTAACCGGCACTCATTCATTTCATCCTCAGCGGAATTTGTTGTTGGCTTATACCACCGAATCGGTAGCTGTAAGTCCTATCTTTGTGGTTTTCTACCTACTAGCTGGTAGTTGTAAAATCCCACGTTCTCCCCTTGTTGGAGTTAACCCTTTGTGCTCATCCTATCGATGACTGGTTACTTTTCCGTGGTTTTCTACCTACTAACCGGTAGATGTAATCCCCTCTTTGCAGTTATCAGTATCCGGTTTGTGATATTGATATTCTTTCCCCTCTGGATACTTGCCTTGATCAAGCAGTATTGTCCCCATTGGGTCTTCCCCTTCCTTTTGGATACTTTCTCCGAGTTAGCAGCTTTATCCCCTGTTGATTGGTCATCTTTTGCATACCTAGTCTGGTACCCAGATGCCTTTCTTTTCGGTCGATTATTCATTTAACAACCTACAACCCGGTTATGGATAATCTTCCATGCGAGTGTGTTATCTACGTTTTGACGGCTATAGATAATATGTACTTATGATTTCCCGGTATTCAGACCGAAGGAGTTTCCGACGATCAGGTCGATGTACTCATGGCACAAGGCCAATTTTCCGGTATTCAGACCGAAGGAGTTTCCGACGATCAGGTCGATGTACTCATGGCACAAGGCCAATTTTCCGGTATTCAGACCGAAGGAGTTTCCGACGATCAGGTCGATGTACTCATGGCACAAGGCCAATTTTCCGGTATTCAGACCGAAGGAGTTTCCGACGATCAGGTCGATGTACTCATGGCACAAGGCCAATTTTCCGGTATTCAGACCGAAGGAGTTTCCGACGATCAGGTCGATGTACTCATGGCACAAGGCCAATTTTCCGGTATTCAGACCGAAGAAGTATCCTCCTCTCCGTTGGTGTCGATAAACGTCGAGTTTTTCTAGTCATCCGATGATGTCTAGTTGTACCCCTCTCCATGCAGAGTTACCTCTCCGTTGGTTTCGATAAACGTCGAGTTTTTCCCGATCATCCGTTGATGATTTGGTTGTGTCCTTCTTCCCTAGTGAAGTATTCTCCTTCTCCGTTGGTGTCGATAAACGTTGAGTCTCCCTTTCGTCCTATGACGTCTGGTTGAGTTTTCTCCTTCTCCGTTGGTGTCGATAAACGTCGAGTTTTTCCTATTCGTCCTATGACGTCTAGTTGTACCTGTCCCCATGTGGATTTACCTCTCCGTTGGTCTTGGTAAACGTTGAGTTTTTCCCATTTCGTCCGTTGACGTATGGTTGTATCCCTTCCATTCATTCATTAATGTTTGGTTACCTCTCCGTTGGTCTTGGTAAACGTTGAGTTTTTCCCATTACGTCCGCTGACGTATGGTTGCATCTTTTCCAGTCATTCATTAATGTCTGGTTACCTCTCCGTTGGTTTCGATAAGCGTCGAGTTTTTCCTAGTTGTCCGTTGGCATCTAGTTGTGATTTCTTTTCCCATTCATCGTCGTTGCGATGTCTGGATGTGGCCGTACCCTTTGAAAACAAAACCAAAAATATATACCCAGTAATAAAAATCAAGTCCCAGTGGACGTTTCCATTGGTGGATCCCTATTGTGCAAATTCTACGGTTCTTGGTATTCAATCCCTGTTTACCCTGAAAGTCTGACAGCCGTTGCTCTCATCCATTCGGGTTCCCAGCTGATTGAATAGGGGCAGCTGTAGCACCTCAAATTTGCACCTATCATTGTACAAACATTTTCATACTAGGTCATAGCATATCATGGTCCATTGCATAGCATTGCATTGCCTTTTTTGCCTCAAAGTGCAAGCCAATCAAGGAATTAGGTCAAACTGATCAGGAGATCAGTCAACCAAGCAAGCAAGGGTGTTTCTCAAAGAGCCAAGGCCCTAGGGTTGGTCCAACAAGTTCACAGGACTTGAAGGTCTATTTGAAGTGTTCAAGTCAAGGGTTGAAGGCTCAGAGGTCATCAGTTCATACACAGACAGTCAAAAACCCTAGACAGTCAACAGTCAGTCAAAGCAGTGGATGGTGGCCATTCTTGTGGAATTTGGGCACCATGATCAATAATCAAGAGTTCATACAACTTGGGACATCATTTGAAGTCAAATTCTCAAGGAATTAGGGTTTGGAAGTCATCAGTCAATGAGCAGACAGTCAGAAACCCTAAAAGTCAACTGTTGGTCAACTGTCCATTTAATCAGTGATTTGATGAATGGAAATGGTTTGAGAGAGTTTATTCATGACCAAATAGTCCTCATATATCATGTCAAACACCATCATGGAAGAATTTGAAGCCAGATCAAAAATTTCCCAAAATGGAAACTGGACCTGTAACTGAAACTTACCAAAAATGGAAAGTCTTGATCCTCAAACTTACATCATGATACAAGCTTCAAATGAATTTTTGCCCAACATGAAAGTTTAAGATCTTGTTCTCCCATTTCCAAAAAGTCCAAGAACTCTCAATTCCCATGTGTGGTTGGCAAGTTATGATCGAATCGATTTCAGAAAATCTTGAACTTCAGAAGACCATATCTCTCAAACCGTTTGGCCAATTTTGGTGGGGTTTTTTCCTACAAGTCACATTTGATCCCCTCTTTCCAAAAATATAAATTTCGTGAGCCAAAACTTCACCAATCAAAATGGCATTTTTTGACCTATCTCATTTAAATGCAAGTTTGACCAAGAGTTGACTTTTTGATATAAACATTTTTCTAACATTTGGCCAATTGGAACAGCTCAGAAATGTCATTTAAAATGTGTTTGCAAGCTCAATTATGCAGTACATGAAGCCATTCTTTAACTTGCTTGAAATTTGGATAAAAGTACATTTCATCCATACTTCCAAACCATGCTTTGTGCCATGACCATAGCAGCCTTGATCATCATATTTTTCTGTCATGAGGACATTAGGAGCAGCACAGCAGACCAACCAATTTTTCACTCATCTTGATTCATCTTGCTTTGGCACTGTTGCAAGAAGGCTGTCAAAAAACACCAAAGTTACAACCATGCCTTGTACTGTCTAACAGCAGAGATTATGCAGCATTTTTCTATCATGTTGAAATTCAATGGCAGCCTCTAACCACACAAAATCCTCACTCTCTCACTTAGCATTTTCCTCCTCAAAAATTGCAAGAGCCTGCTTAAAATAGAAGCAACAGCAAACAGCATGGAGAAGCATGATTTGCTGTCAATTGAAACACAGTTTGAAGCCTGATTGTGCAGCCAAAACCAACAGGAGGCCATGCCCTAGCTGCTTGAAATGTGGAGAGCAAGTACATGTTTGCAACAACTCCATCCCACAAAACCATAGACCATGATTGGCACTCAAGGGCAGCAGACTTATGATGGATTTTTCTGTCAATTAAGGACAGTAGCAGCAACTGCAACCAAGAAAAAACCAACAGAAAATACCTTACTTGACTGATTCATTGATACACACCCTTGGCCATTTTTTTTCTCAAAAATATTGCCTTACCAAAACAGCACCAAAACAGAAAGTGAAAGCCTCACTTTCTGTCATGGAGTAGCAGTAGCAGCCAACACATAACAAACCAAGAACTTCATACACTCTCTCAAAACCACCCTGCTGTTTTAGCATTCCAAATTTTTCTGTCCAAACACAAAAGACCAACCCTGCCTTGCCAACATAACCAACAAACCACAAACCATTTGGCCCAAGCAGTAAAAAACACACTGCACACATCATGCATTCTAAGAGCATTCACTTTACTTTTGGCCATTCCCATTTTCTGTCAACAAACCAAGCCTAGCCTTGCAATATGTTTTCATCATCCATACATCATTTCCTGCCACATGAAATCAATGGCAGCCATCTAATACAACAGAAAACCCTTGGCTATTCCTCTCAAAAAACACACTTTCCAAACCTGTCCAAGAGAAACTCCAGAAAACTGAGCCTTGCATCATTATCCTTACCATCCATTCATCATCTGAAAACCATTAGAGGCAGCCACACAAGTCACAAGCCATCACAACACAACATAACTTCACATTCTAAAAAACTGCATCCTTTTGCATTTTTCAAAGACAGTCCAAAAACTCCAAATACCCTGACCTTGTTTTGGTTAATTCATCAATCAAACAACATCTTGAGTCCATTCCTACCACTTTCCTCCATCTACAAGTACCTTTTCTAGCACTGTTCTAAAGAAGTGGCTTCCATGGCAATCCAAGTTTGAGCTCATTCCAAGCATCCACAAGCCAAGGCATCTTCATCATACATCAAGGCATAGCTGTGCTGCAACTGTTTCACTCCAACAACACCAAACAATAGCTGAATCTCTACTGTCCATCCAAGTTGGTAAATTGTCAATCTCCCTATTTTGTGAAATTAGTGCATGCTTAATGTAGGTCTTTTGATGCTGATTTCATGGATGGTCTTAGTTTTACAAATGGTCAAGTGGTGTTTGAGTTATTTTGAAATGAACATTGAGGATCCAAACTTATTTTGCATATAACTTGAGAGATAGCTCAAATTAATGAAAACCAATGTTAGGATGTTGTTGTATGTTGTTTGATGATCACAATGGTATAGCCAATTGCAATTTCTGAGCAAGTTTGTGAAATCACGATTTGGGATGCCACTGTTCATGAAACCCTAGCCTTTGAATTTCCCAGATTTTTCCCCCATTTTCGTGCTGCATGGCTTAAACTCATCAACCAATAGAAACATTTCATTTTATGCCCAAAACGACTGTGTTTTGATTAGTGGATTCAAATATTACAAAAATGCCATTCTTGCTTCATTTATTCCATTCTAATTTCACATTTGATATCCCATCTTCCAAAAATCATAAATGCTTCAATTTTAATCCAATTTGAATGGGATTTTTGTGTTGTGTTCATCATGATCTCTACTTTTTTATCATTATTTTTCCAGAATTTTTGGATGATTGGTTTTTAAATGTTGCTAGGGTTTGTGACATGTGACCAATTTTTGTACACTTTGCCAAATCAATTGTGAAATGATGAGAATGTATCCAATGGCTCCCAAATTTTTTGTGTTTAAACTAGACACACTCATGGTGATTTTGGTATAGAGTTTTTGAATTTATCATTTGTGGTTTGTGAGTTATGATTTTTTGAATTAGGGTGTGACAATTTGTGTCACACCATTGATGTCCAACTTGATGATTTTCATTACCATGCTTCTTGACCTCCAATTGATCTGATTTTTTGCATGCACCTACTCTTGTATGTCTAGTTTACATGTGAATTTTCTTGGAATTATTTGAGGCATTTCCTAATTGTTTGAGATTTTCTCCCCTGGTTGGTCATATGTTGACCTTGTGTGACACATGTTCCCATTTCATTTGTGAAATTCTCATACTTTATTAGATGGACATGAAATTTTACATGAGATAACTAGACATCCTCATCTTTGCCATGGTTTTGATCCCATTCATTTATCATATGCCATCACTGATTTATGAATTTTCTAAGTTGATGTATGTTTGGTTGACTTCTTTGAACATGTTCAAAATGGCTTTGACTTTCTGATTTTTATTGACTGCCTTCCACTTGTCCAAATGAGGCGAAATTTGACATGCTCACCATGCTATGTGTTAGGATTGATCATGATTTATTTGGTGAGTTTTGGAAATGTTTAAGATTGCTTTTGAGTTAAGTCTTGCTGTTGACTTCTATGAGCTTCTGTTTGCCATACCTTGACCTAAATTGTTCATGAAATGATGATGATGATTGATATGGATGTGAACCCAATTGGTTGTGTTTCTTAATGGTTTGAACATGATTTTGGATACTTACCCCTTGCTGTTTTGACTTTCTCATTCATTTTTGACCCTAGGCTTGTCCTAGAGGTCCTGTTACTCACCTTTGAGCTTGTGTTTTCAGGTTGACCATCAAATGGCCATTGAGACCAATTCTTTTGATTAAGCTTGCTTAAAAATCATTGCCTAACTTGTTTGTTTTGCAGGTGGCTTGGCTCACATGTCTTAAGCCTTGTGCCTTGCACATCCATGTGCCTCTAATTAACTGTTGGTGGCTGTTTCCTTTTTGCTTTGTTTGAAGTTGCATACTAACATCTGCTTGACTATTTCAGGTGCTTTAGTTGCTTAGTTCCTTGTGAACTTTTTGCTTTGCTTTGCTTGTATAAGCAATTTGCATTGAGGTATGTCTCCTTTACTTCATGTAGTCTGGAAGACCTGGCCTGTTACTTGGCCAGGCAACTGTTTGAAGTCCTCCTTAAGAGGCAATGTTTGTGGATGTTTAATTTTGTCCTTGCATAGAGTCAAAGTCCTCCTAAGTGAAGAGGCAATTGGTGGAAGGTAGGGATATGCAATCTATCCCCCACTATTCAGTGTGTCATCTGCTTTGCTCACACCACTGTGTTGATGCATTGCAGATACAAACCCAAGATCTTGTACAATTGTACAGTTGAGTCAGTTTTAAATGTGTAGAAGGGTTCCCACTTTCTGAACCCACACATTCTTGTCTTAAGCTCTCCCAGGCCAGGGATAAGAGCTGTGAAGTCTTATCTTCACTCACCTTTCATCTGCTTCACCTTAGTCTCTCAATGGCAAGGTTAAGAGCAACATTCACCCAGTTCCAGAGGTTTGTTTGTTGAGGTTGATATGACCCCTCGACTAAAACCTAACCCTTGTTTGAGCCACTTGCTTGTGTATAGTGTGTGCTATCTGTGCTTTTAGGATTGTTTGACTTGCTTCCTGTGCAAGTTAGGATTGTTTGACTTGCTTCCTGTGCAAGTTAGGTTTAGTTTAGACTTGCTTCCTGTGCAAGTTAGGTTTTGCTTGGCTTGCTTCCTGTGCAAGTTAAGTGCGTGTGTGGCTTGCTTCCTGTGCAAGTCATGACTAGGATAAGCTGGCTCCCTGTGCCAGTTAGCTAGAAACCTTAACTTAGGGATGATTTTGCATGATAACATCTAGGCTCGAGTCGTAGTCTCCCTAGTTGTGTCTCCCTCTGTTATCTGGTTAGGCTAGTCCTTTGTCCCTGCGTAGGGGAACTACATCGCCCTGATCTTCATACCAGATGAAGTATGTAGGCAGGAGATTGAGCTGATCTCTCCGGGCGCCCTTTTCTTTTTTTGTGTGTGTTGTCTGACAGTTGCTAGGCTCGAGTGCCTGACTCCTTAGCATTTGCTGTCTGTCTGTTCGTGTGTGTTTGACAGTTATAGGCTCGAGTCCCCGACTCCCTATTAACCTGTTGTGATGTTGTGTGCTTGGAAGCTGATGTAAGTCCATCGAGTGGCATTTGGGTTCCAGTGTGCGTGCGTTTGGTTCGGATGCTGATGTAAGTCCAGTGATTGGCATTCAGGCTCCACGTTTGCCTCTTTGTGTGAGTTTAGGTTCGGATGCTGACATAAGTCCAGTGATTGGCAGTCGGGCTCCACGTTTGCCTGTGTTTGTGTTTGTTTGTGTGCGTGTCAGCCGAGCTACGAATGCTCTGATTCTTCTCTCGTCCGAGAAGATACGTATGCATAGGATGCGACATCCTAGCGAGCATGTGTCGTTTCCCCAGTCCGAACTACTTCGACTCTGATGTCTATGCCTGGTAGACTAAGTAGGCCCAGGATGCGACATCTTGCCGAGTTCAGTTTCAGTCAGTCTCTTTCGTTTCTTTCAGCCAGTGTGTGTGAGTATTTGAGCAGTGTTTAGCAACCAATTTTCCTTTCTAGTATGCGTGGATCCCGTAGAGTACTACGGATGCGTAGGGGTGCTAATACCTTCCCTTCGCATAACCGACTCCCGAACCCATTCTCTTTGGTCGCGAGACCATGTTCTTTCCTAGGTTTACTCTGAGCGTTTCCTTTCCCTCTTTTGGGATAAATAACGCACGGTGGCGGCTCTGTTGTTTCTTTCTTTTCCCGCCGGTTTTTCGCGTGATGCGACAGATCTCACCTATTACTTATCCTCTGGAACCATCGAAAGCTCTTACAATTAAGGCACTAGCTCTGATTTCTTCTTCTTTAACTAATAGTTGATTGAACATGTTCTTTGCAATTATGTTGAGAGAGGAACCAATATCTAAAAGGAATCTAGATAGGAGAGTGTCCGTGCAGGTAACGGATATATAAAATGCCTTGTTGTGGGAAGCTCCTCCAATTAGCAGTTCAACATCATTGAATCCTAGGTAACAGCTGGTTGTAATATTTGTGACTACTTCGTCGAACTAGTCAACAGTGATATCTTGCATTACATAGGCCACGTTAGGTACCTTCATCAGAGATTCACGATGAGCCTATAAGCTCAAGAGCAATGATAAGATTGATATCTTAGATGGTTTATGACCTAATTGGTCTACAATCTTGAAGTCTCTCTATCGAATTAGTCTGAGGAATTCCTATCTTATCTCAGGAGAGATATTCTCTTTGTGAGATTCTAGTGGTGCCTCCATGTCTACCACTTCTTTTCGCTTGGAAGGGATATCTTCTACCGACTTGTTCATAACATCCTTCACCTTGGTTGGAGAAACTAGTGCAAGCTTCTAGTGAGGAATGAATGTTACCCCCTCCTCCTGGGAAGAGGCTGCTGGTATACTTTTCTCCTAGGGGAGAACTGTTGTAGGTGGATCTGATTTCATTATGAATATTGGGGCGAACATACAACCACTCCCGGTCATTCCCCCAGTTCCTGCTATGTTAATGATTTTTGAAGAGAATTCTATGGGCTTTCCTCCTACATAAGTCGTAGTTTCATACTTCCAAGGCACAACCTTGGTACTCTAGAAAGGAAAGGCCCCATAACATAGATATTTATAGGTTGTAACAGTTTCTTCACAAACACTTATATTTGTTTCTATTTATAGACAATAGTGATTGGTTTAATAGTAGGCACCTTCTCATTGACATTTTTCTGGTGAACTAGACCACGCCTTGGTTCATCAAAATTTGTACACAGTCAGTTAGTTTACTACACTGATATGGTTCCATTTGGAAAATACCATAATCATTGTGCAAATCTTGCAATAAACCATGGTCTTGTAATCTCTTCATAATGATTGACATCGAGGTCTTGACCCTGGTGACCTCTTTGATTACTTATGTACATACTACCTCGTTAATTGCATTAACCATTGACCTATCAAGGCCAGGTAAATGATTTGTCTTTACGTTCAGTTGTTATTTAGTAAAGGTCAGTAACTTTTAATCAAGAAGTTCCTGAACTTTTATCTTGAAACATAGAAACCTTTCATAGAATGGCCTATATATCCTGCATGGTAGGCGAATGAGGCATTGGGGTTATGCTTGGGATGATAGGGAAAAGAAGCAGGTTATATCTCTTTAGGCACAACTGCCCCAACATGATCAAGATAGTAAAAAAAATGGGAATAAGACACTGGAATTTTGTCAAAGTGAGGACGTTTCCTCTCTTGACGTTTGTTCCATTGTCTATTCTGACCTTGTCGCTAATTTTGATTATTCTGTGCGGGCTATTGGTTTTATGGAGTACGAGCCGAAAGAGGTTGTTTGTACCCTGGTGATGCTTGATATTGAAACGGTGGTTGTTGATACTATGTCACAACGATGTACATGAATGGATAGTATGGCATGGAAGCCATGGGTTCTTGGTATTAGGGATGATCATCATTCGTTATAACACTAGTCTCTCCCTCCTTATTTTTGGTAAATTTTCCTTGAGGCTTCTTAGATCCTGCTTGATTACCAGCAGTAGCACTTGGAATTCTACCCGTTTTCATCATGTTCTCTATGCATTCACCGATTAAGACCAATTCTGAGAAATTAGATGACATGCTTTCGACCATCTTCTCGAAATACGAATCCTGGAGCGTACTCATGAAAATATATATGAGTTCAGCCTTAGTTAAAGATGGTTGAACTCGAGTTTCCATCTCCCTCCAACGTTGTGTGTATTCTTTGAAGGATTCATTCTTTCTCTTAGCTTGGTTTTGCAGTTGTAGTCTCGTTAGATCCATATCGAGGTTGTATTTATATTACCATAGTAAAGCATCAAAGATATCTTTCCAGGTTCGGATATTGCTTTGTTCCAACCCTATATACCAATCAAGAGATGCTTCAGACAAGTTGTCTTTGAAGAAATGGATCAACAAAGTATCATTGTCAATGTAAGAGGCCATTTTTCTGCAGTTCATGTTTATATGGCTTTTTGGATAGCTCAAACCCTTGTATTTCTAAAGGTTAGGAACCTTTAATTTCTGAGGCAACACAACATTGGGTACTAGATACAACTCTTTGGCATCCATTCCATAGGTTAAGAATCCTTTTATGACCCTGATTTGTTCCTCTAATAACTGGTAATCACCGGAAGGCTTGTTCAAATTAGCATAAGGTAAATTCTAATTAGCATACTGAATACCTTGAGGAGCATACTAAGGATCGGGACTAGCAAACATCACACCAATATTTGAAAATTGTGCCCCAATATTAGCAAACTGAGCATATTGTGCCTTAGGATTAACATACTGAGGACCGGTATTAGCATATATTGCCCCAGGATGAGCAGGCGACACTCCAGGATGAGTAAGTTGAATGCTTCGGTGAGGATACTGTGTACTAGGCTGGATGTGCTATGGAGGAATCTGAAAGTTGATGGGAGGACCCTTGTCTTCAATTTCTATCCCAACTAGTGTTTCACCATCCCCAGGTACATAATTATGTTGAGGTTGATCTTGAGGAGCTTCATTATTGTCGACATCAATCACCGGTGCATAAAAATTAAGAGGCATTCCCCAAGGATGAGTGAAAACACTCCCATTAACCCGGAGCTAAGGCCCTGGCTGATAAGGAATGAAAGATCCACCATTGACAATCTGTAGAGTGAAATCATATGGCATCCCCCAAGGATGGACAATGACTAGGCCCAGGGAGAGATCTAGGCCAGTTAGGTACATGCTGAGCGATTGCTTCAGTTTCAATTGGAGTTTCAATAGAAGCTGAAGTCTCATCCTTTTGAGTATGAAGGAGTTCGATAATTATATCCATCTTTCCTTGGAACATATCCAAGTTGTCTTTGTAAGTATTGATCTCTTGTTCAATTTCCACCATTATCTTTTGACGCTTAGCTCGAGTAAGATATCTTCGTCGGAGAATCGTCATTTTTTCTAGATAGTGCAAAATAGATGGCATGTGAATCTTGTGTTTATGATGAGATGCTTTAATGTATGAATGTACGAATGCATGCAAAAAAAATTATTTTTAGTTTCCAGGGAATCATGAGATTTCGTCTATTGCTATGAGTAATCGTAAAGCATGAAAATAAAGACAGAAGACCAAAAGTTGTTCCCAAGAAAAAATACTCATTTTATTCAATTTGAAGAAAGCTATTACAAGTAATGGATTACAATCGATTTGCCAATTTGGCCCTCTTAAGTTCGACTTTGAAGCCAATCATGATGACTTTACAAGAGGTGACAAAATTGTAAACTTCCCTAGGGGTATTTTTGTGAATCATTATAAAAAAAGATATCCTCAACTTCTCAATAATAACTTCAATTACTTGATCTGCAAACTCTTCTATATGAAGGTGCTTCTCTCTCCATTCTTGAGCATTTCAGAGAAGATTCTGAACCAACCTCTAATTTTTTCCCTGGATAAGGTCTTGAATGAACACTTCCCTTTGGTCCAAAATAACCTCTAGGTTGTTAGACGTCAGGCTTAGATCTAGAGGGGGTAAATAGATCCCAAGTTAAAAACTTTGACTAAAAAATAGTTTTGAAAATTTTATGGCGCGGAAGCAAGTTTAAAATATCCAGGATCAAAAAACTGTCTAACCGAACCCACTAGCAAAAAGCTCAAATATGCATAGTAGTGACAATTATATGATAATGATTCACAAACTGATCAACAACAACTAATCATAACTAGTCTAATCCAAAGTAATACGGAAAGTCTACTTCCAATGAAAAATCACACGAAAAATCAAGTGAAGTAATTTGTCGAACACTTAGTGTGCGATCAATAAGGTTTCTAATTCTATGTGGTATTGTTGTTCTTAAAATCCAATCACAACCAAATGGTTTGTGATCTACACAATAATACCAGTCTCCAAATATGTTCGAAATTATGATCCAAATGAAATTGATCAAATGATCTATGAAATAGACAATTTGCAAACCGAAAATAAAAGAGAGAGAGAGAGAGAGAGAGAGAGAGAGAGAGAGAGAGAGAGAGAGAGACATAGATAGATAGATAGATAGAGAGAGAGAGAGAGTACACAAGGATTTTTTTAGGCATTTCCCCAATCGACCTCGCTACGGGTATGTCTCTTGTCAATTCAAATGCGAATTCAAATAGTGTAATATATATTACTTTACAAATGTAAGGATATAAGAGAGATGTAGCAATCTAACCCTACATACCCTAGGATTGATGTTGATTCTACCACCTTCACTTCCCTTGATCAAGTAACCAAAATTGTCGCTTCCATTCACCGTCCCAAGTTACTTCTTTGAACTAAATCCCTTGTTCTTCAAAGCTTTCACTCGGTCGAATTAATTCCAAACACGCACTTGTTGAAACCCAAGATTTACCAATTTGATCTACCATCCCACACTACTCCTTTGCCAAGAACCTCCCGTTCTTCAAAGACTTTACTCGGTCAGATCTGGATTGCGTAATCTTGTCCAAAAACTTTAAACCCTAAAATATCTTGAAGGAAAACCCCACCTTGGTTTTCTGATTCGAAACCCTCAAAGTTCTCAACCCAATTTTACAGTACAGTCAACCTAAATTGGATGTTATCAACCCTATTCTAGATGACACACAATCAAAAAATGATTATGTGTAGTTTGATTATGTGTATGCATAAAAGAGAGGTTGAAGATGATGAGAATGCTTTGAAATCCCGGTTTCATATAGGTTGTACTCATTAGAAACCTTCTTAGACAATAATGCATGTACCAAGTATATATATGTATACAAGTGAGAAGCAAAACGAATGCAAAAAAAAAAGAAAGAAATGCAAATTTTCAAGATTTTTGATCTATAGGTCG
Organism: Lathyrus oleraceus; assembly: GCF_024323335.1. Taxonomy (NCBI): domain Eukaryota; kingdom Viridiplantae; phylum Streptophyta; class Magnoliopsida; order Fabales; family Fabaceae; genus Lathyrus; species Lathyrus oleraceus. Next base: position 182,459,835 of record NC_066580.1, on the reverse strand, counting down.
ACCTATAGAAGTCGTGTGTCGACCGACCTATACATGTTATGTGTTGACCTGTATAAGCGGCACATGGAACAAAGCCTATAAGCTTTAATACTACAGGACATGAGTTGACCTATACAACGTATGTGTCGACTTGTAGCTAAAAAAATTCTTCTATAGGTCGACCTATAATTGTATGCGTCGATCTGTAGACTATTTTTCACACAAAAACCAATTTTTGATGCATAAAATCTTTTCTTGATGCATGAATCTTTTATAAACCATTTCCAAACATATTGACTTCCTAATGTTAAAATGCACAACTAGAATCAGATGATACCGTCCAATGTACATAAACACTAAAGTATCTTAGTTTTGACATCATACAAAACATATCTAAACGGAAAGTTACACTCACATACTCCCTTTTTTTTATGATGGCAAAACTTGAGATGATGTGTTTCGTGTCATTGAAAGGCTTCCCCTAAATATATGCATCATAAGCTTCATATACTTATCCCCCTTTGACAAAATCAAAAAGAGACAAAGCATGTTATTAGCAGTATCACATAAATATAGCAGATCACATATACAATATACGACACAAAGGCAATTGCAAAGATAAGACATACACTCACATATATTCGACATACATGAAAATACATAAAATTAATAAACACAATAACATTACACATTAATTATCCAAAACAATAGACATAGTATAATCATTGTCTCAAATTCAAACAAGTCAGTAATATTGTCAATACATAACTAGTAGCAAAACAAACCAATCAAAGTTAACAATGCATGAAGACTCAAAGCATGACTCAAAAACATGCATAACAATACATTAGACTAAAAATACATAACACACCATTTCATCCAATAACACTTCATCTTTTTCCACGTCCCCTAGGCACTAGTCTTATACCCCTATACCATCCTTGACCATCATTACCATAGTGGTGATCCAAAAAGTCACTCATCTCTTGGTAAAACCTCATATAGTGATGATGGTTGTCATTCTCAAACAAAATTATATGGTTTATCCTGACAATAGTGGCAGCATGATTGACATCCATGTCATTCCGCATAGACACAAGGATTTTAGTTACATAGGAATCAAAAGCATCAAAATTAGCATCCTGAGTAGCCATGTGTTATTGCATCAAGCGGAACCTCTCCATTTGAGCAGCTTCAAAGGCATCTTGCCTTTGATAATCTTCCACATACCTCTCGTCTTGCCTTAACAACATATTCTAGAGCATTGTCATGATGGAGGACGTATCACCAAAACCAGTACCAAAAGCACTGGCATGAGCATCTCCATGAGGAGAATCTTGAATTATCGTATCACCCTAAGGAACATCATGAGGAAAACCCATAGGTTTCTCATCATTCACATGAGCATTATTAACATCATCACCAAATTCTGCAGGATCATCAAAATTGTAAATCTTCCCACCATTTTTACCTGCATGAAAGTAATATGCTTGATAGTTTATGTCCTAAAAGTATACCAAGTTGGTAAGGGTACGTTGAGAAAACTCTTGTGATGGTGAAGGAGATTTGTATGTGAGATTAGGCATGCCAATGTTGAAGTAATTTAGAATTTTGGTGATCATGGAGACATAGCAAAAAGATGTCCCTTTGTTGCACTCTTTGATAGAAAACATACGAGAGGAAAAGTAGTGTGGCTAGTTAATATTGATCTTGTTCAACATAATATATACCATATAAATTTCAGAAAAATCAATTCTTGAGAATCCGCTATTTTTCAGAAGCAAGACATGAGAAACTAGCCATATCAGAATTCTAGGAACCATTTTCAATTGCCCAATGGTAATAGCACCATAACAATCATCAACATGAGGAGTTTCAAGTAGCTAATTCACATGAACATTCCACTTAAAGTGAATATGAGTATAGATATCAGTCACTAACGAATCAACTCCATCATCATCAGCAACATCAACAACAGTTATACCAAACAAGGATTTCCAAAGTTCATTAGTGAATTCACAAACAACGTTGCCTATAGTAAATTTGAGGCAAGAACATTTCTTAGTATGTAACTCGGAGTAGAAAACACGGATAAGGTATTCATTATATTCTTGAGCTAGCTGTAGAAAATAATCAATTTGCTGATGTGCAACAAGACTAGCCACTTTAGGGATATCCAAACCACCAACCACAATTGCCTTCCAAACATATTGTTTCAGCACAAGTCTATGTTTATGTTTTTCCTCAAATTCCTAATCAAACCTATTAGAAACCAAAGAAAGTGGAGTTTCCACAGTATTAGAAGATGCATTGGCTTTACCTTTGCCTTTAGCATCACCTTTGGTCTTGGAAAGCTTAAGAGCCATGGAAAATATTCAAACAAAGTGTGCACACCAAGTGTTTGATGAAACGTCTGAACCAAAAGTGAAGGAGTTTGAGTGATAAATGAATACCCCCACACTCAAACAAGACACACAATCACAAAAACACAAAAAATAAGTAAAGATAAACCACAAACAAGTGCAGATTTAGAGTTTTAGCGAGTTCGGGTGAAAGATGGTTTTTGAAGGGAAAATGAGGAAAATTGTAAAAAATACAAATGATTTGATGAAAATTTGATGATTGATGATATGGAGTGAATGTCTAATAATAATTAATTCTAATTGAATGATTTTCACAATTAAAGATGAGATGTAGAGATTGAAGAGTTTAGTTGCATGTATGCTAGTGAGAGAAATGAAGAGATTTGACCAAGAAAAGCCACTTATTTGTCGACTCTTGAGCGCATGTGTCGATCTATTAAGGTCATTAGCCGACACATACTGAAGTTTATTCCAAAGAATTCAAAATTATATTTTATGTTATGACCTATCCAACATATGTGTCCACACATACTAAAATAATTTTGACTAATTCAAATTTTTTATTTTATGTGCCACCAATACGATTTATGTATCTATACATGATGTCCAAAATTTGAAAATTTTAACACTTGTGAATTTGGAATGACTTCGGATGACTTAATTTGAATCATGCATTACTAATTGATGAGAGACCTATGCATATCATTTTTTTCTTCATGATTTTCTAGCTAATAACATAAATGTAAGCATGAAATGGTAAAAGATATAAATCAAATGAAACACACAATGGTCACATTTGAAATTTTTGGAAATGAACTCTCATAACATACATCATACACACAATATCATATACCTTTGAGAAATAAAAGGTAAAAGAAGAACTTACTTACAAAGCAAGAGAATGATTGAAACCATATTACCTCACCATATAAATGATAGAGGATGCACTTGTATTTCACAAGGAACTCTTGAACGAAATTTGAAATGAATGCAAACGTGCCACAAACTCAATGAAAACAAACTCTCTTACCACTTTCCCTTTGAAAAAGTACTTGAAAGTGTGATTAATAATCCATCCAAGAATCTCATTGACTTTATGATCATCCTTATGATTGAACTTTCAATCTTGCTCATAATGACGATTATCTTGCTCCTCCTCATGTTTTATCATCTTAGGTTGATCAATCCCTAATTTTATGAACTTAAGTATGTCTTGTTGAAGATAAACCTACATCATTAAACACAATAACTTTTCTAACACTTCTCGAATAGAAAACATTAAAAATAATCAACACACTTTTATCAATTAAAGAACACTAAAAGTTAACCTCCTTGGTAACACTATCCATCTTGCTTGCCACAAAGTCAGAGAAAAAAGGAGATGTCACCTGTATTATGTGTTGATCCTCCATAAATGAGATCAAATACTCTCTTCATAGAGTCAAGACATTTGTCCTACAAGATCAACGAATAATGCTAGATACCTATTGCTACGTAAAAAATGCACATAGCCGCCACTGAACTTTATTTATTCCAAAGGAAAGGGAAAATATCAATAAAACCCCTAAAAGGTGAAGAAAATATTATCGCAACCAAATTTGGGTTTGGAAGTCGGTTATGCAAGGGGAAGGTATTAGCACCATTCACATCCGTTGTACTTGATGGGAACAATCTAGGTTGTCTACGCTTGAATGAGTGTCGTTATCTTAGGGTTACTTGCTATTGGAAAAAATATTTTTTATTAGTGTGCTCGCCAAGGATTGGGGCCCTTGTGCCTGCGTATCCTTATTGTAAAATGAGGAATCAGAGATTCGTAGTTCAAAGTAGAAAATTGATTGTTTGTTGGTTGATTTTACCTTGAAAAAGGGTTTCGGAAGTGATTCCCTAAGGCGCAAAAAAAAGAGTTTGATGAGTTGATGTTGTTTTTAGGGTTTTTAAAAGAGATTATTTTTTATTAGAATTGCACTAAAGACTATCGGTAGAGACGAGTATTTCAAACCACCAAGCCAAGTGTCTTGTGTCCAGAATATTCAGAATGAGGATAGGAAAGCTCAATTCTCACTTCTTCTCCACCACTTAAGGCTACTGGCATGCAATCCTAATCGTATTTTATTGTGTTTTGAATTTTATTGATAAAATTCCACTTGACGTTGGATCAAGGGTTTTATTGCTTATGAAAATATGGTGACGATCTTAGCTCCTAAGGTTGACTAACAAGCAACAACAGACAAAGGGAAGCATGAAACAAAAATACGCCAAAATGGGGAGAGGGGTACAAGAAAGTTACAAGGGAGATAATGAGAGAAATAAAAGGTCTCGTTGTAAGGTAGCCCAAGAGAAAACCTTGTGTGTGAAAAGTGGCCTAAGCTAAACAAGTGGATAATGGAATCAATATATGTCTCCCTAGGGTAGTGACATGAATGTCATTCTTGCAATAAAATATTACAAGTCCATGATGAAACTCCAACTCAAGCATTTATCAATCATAATGTCCAAAAGTCCATTACAAGTAATTTATGTCTCACTTATTAGGTCACAAAGAAGGATCACATATTTGTGGTCTTTTCATTTTATCATGTTTTTGTTCTCTTTCTTATGGATTAGACAACAAACATTAACCACAAATCTAAAGCATAACAAGAATGCATAAAGATGAGATAGGTGATACTGATGAAGTAGATGGTAGTAATGATGGATGATAGTTCGAGTGCAAGAAGTAAATGACATAATTTAAATGACAAGGAAATAAAGTCATTGAATCAATAGTTAGTGATTAGGGTTAATAGTCAATTCATCGCATTGGGATAATTTAGCGATATGTTAAGCAATCGTAAGTAGACTTATGTAGAAGCCGTACCTATCTGAGGCCGGTCAATAACAATTTTTGTGCCAAACATGTTTGGGAATTAACACAAAAGTTAATCTCCTAAAACATGTAGCACAATGACTCAAAGCAAAAGAAGAAAAAAAAGATGAATATGGGAAGAGTGAAGATGGGAGATAAGGCAATCACATAGGGATCATCTATCCACAAGTCAAAGGACTCAAAATATTGTACATAAAGGGATAAATTATCATCAATCCAAAGTGTCAAAAATGATCAAATGATCACTTACCAACATGTTTGAATTGAAGAAGATTGAATCAACCAAAGGATCATCTATCAATGATTTGAAATGCAGAAGACAAGATCAACTAAACAGTCACTCAAGTCAAAACAAAAAGAGGTACAAAAATGAATTAAAATGAATTAGAAGTTAGATGTTTAGATGAAGTTAACATTGCAAGCAATAAGAAAAATTAGAATTAAGTCATATTGCAATTTAATCCAATTATCATATTAATAATAAAAATGAAAATAAAATTGCAAGATGAAAAGAACAATTAAGATTTGAATAAAAATGAAAAATTAATGATGAGATAAAAAATGAAAATACAAATGCAATTAATAATGAAAATTAAATTTCATTTTAAAATCAAAACTAATTTTCAAATTGACAAGAGAAAATAAAAATCAAATATAAAAAATAGAAAATAAAACATAATAGAAAAATAGAAAATGGAGGATGATGAGTCACAAGGACTTCATCTTCAACCTCCAGCCAAGTGAAATTCAAAATCGACCATCTCAAAGCTTTGACGCGTAAATAAATGTTCATTGCACTTGGCTTGGATCACTGATGCTTCCTTCATGCTCAAAATCCATTGATTGGACCTGAGCATGAAGAATTTTGATTTACATCATTAAGAAAATAAACCCTAATTTAAAAATTAAATGATAGATACAAAGCTATAGCAACTCAAACCATGGGGTAAACAATCAATGGAGTAAGGCATTTAAAGTGGTAACTAGTTTGATACAAATGGAGCACGATTTCTACCTTGCTAGAAAAGGTCTCATATGAGGATTCCAATGAAGTTGTAGAGCTCAGATGAGGTGCTTTCAGGCTTGTCTCTCGATTCCCTTAGCTTCAATGGTGCTCAGGAAAGATGATTGGATGCTCACAATGATTTGAATTGGCTTGAATATGGCTTCCCGTATGCTCTATTTTGAAGAGTATTTTAGGGTGATTTTAGCATGGTTTTTATGGATGTTAAGCTTGAATCACTAAGGGAGAAGCATGATCTACTTATAAAGAGGCTACGGGAGCTTAATATGTGCCAAAATGAGTGAGAATTGTGTGAATCCGAAAAATGAAAAAATGAGTTATTTAACAAGAATGTTGAGTTATCCTTTGCAAATTTGAGTGAACAATCCTCCTCTCATTTCGTGTAGTGGAGAAAGGATAATTCTTTCCAATCATTTGTGGACATACTTGTTCTAGAAGCTCTCTAAAATTGCATTTCCACATGTACCTGAATTTTTCTTTTTCTTGTTGTCATTTGTACCTTGCTACATTATGAATTTGGTTTGGCTTGATTGGGACTGCATTTCATTTCCATTTTGTTTCTTTACAAACAAGCCTTGATTGCTTATGCTTGTTTCAATCACTCTTGAGTTGGATGGCTTAACTTGGCATTTTTATGGATGCTTGAGTTTGATTGACATTGATGTTGTTGCTGGTACAGTCTCCATGGAAACTCAAATTCTCCTCACACATGGACTGTATGAAAGTGGCATTACATTGCTAAGATAGCTAATTTTCATTGCACCAATGAGCCAGAGTTTGCACATGTATTGCACTTCCATGCTAACCTTATGAATCATTTTTGGCACATAATTTGGGATGATTATTTTTCCTTTCCTTTACTCATGGATTGAACGATGATCATGTCTTTAATTATTTATGAATCACAAATCCAAACTGGAACTTTGAAACATGGTGCGTGAATAACATAAACTTGCAACTGGGTCCCAAAAAAAAGAAGCTTAGATGCATCTTTGCAATTTCACTTAAACTTGGATGATGACTAAGTAAAATCAAGTTAAAAAATGAATTAAGTGATGCTTGTTTTTATGTTGAGCAAGCATGAATCAATATTTAAAGAAAACCTTAATCATGAAAGTATGCCTTGCTAATTTCTTGTCACTTAAGAAATGATGAACATTTTGAAATCTCCTTTAACTTTTCTTTGACCAAAGTGAAACTCTTCATCACAATGCCTTGATTATACACTTTAATTTAAGCACAACGATCCTTGAATTATTCACTTGTAATTTATGTAGAACACAACTACATATCCGAGCATGTTGAAAAATGGTTAGATGTACAATAAGAAGCAACCAAAAATAGGTAAAACCATAATCCACCAAGGTAATAAATAAATGTCTTGAGTGATATTAGAAACATTCTTAGGAAAGTACCATAACAAACCCTAATTACCATCTCCTGTACTCAAATCAATAGATGAACATGTGTAAGACCCCAATTTTGACCCTAAGATCCCTCATGCTAATTCATCATTTGCATTGGCTTTGGGATCACACCTTGGTATCCTCCCCACCCCTCAATCATTGGGTCTGCATTTGGAGAGATTACCAAGCACATTTTATTGTACCATACATTATTTTGTTTTGTTTACTAACCAAAATACCAAAAATATGTCTATGTATTTATTTGTTTCTTTTGTAGGTGTATGTGTGTGCGTGTGTGTGTCCATCTGTGCCCCCACCAAGCTTACATCTAAGGCTTGAGGCCCTCAATGCAAGGGATCAAGTTAGAAAATATTAACATTGGTTCTAAGTATCATATATGGATCCCCATGTTCTTTATTTGTCATTTTGATCAAGAATTCATCAAGAGATTGAAGCTTGTTTGCCTTGGAAGCCCTAATTCATTTGGGTATCTTGTATGACTTCCTCAACAAGTTTATTCATCAATTGGTCAATTATATCAAGGGATACTCAATTTTACATTATCCTATGCATATATTATTCTCCATGAGCCCTAGAGATCAAAATAACTTCAAGTTTGCAAGTTGGTTCGAAGAAGTTGACCAAAGAAAGTCAACTGGTCAAATATAGGGTTCCCTAGACCCTATATCCTACATTTTTTGTCATATGAAAATTATTCGAAGAGAAAAGTTACTCTTTACGATATTCCAAAAACTTTCATGTTGGCATCAAGAGCTAATTTGTCTTGGAAAGACATTTTTTTATGGTGAAAGATTATAGGTCGTTTTGTCTGTGCCCTAGTTTGAAGGTCAATTTCCAAGGACCACAACTTGCTCAATATTTATGATATGAAGGCCATACAAGTTTCATGACATATTTAAATATGTCTTCTCAAACTTTTATTCTTTGAGAAATGTCAAAACCTAATTGTAAGGGCATGTGCCAAGAGTAAACATTATAGGTCATTACCATTGAACAAGCAATTTTCATCAACTTCTAAAATCCATAACTCCCTCATGCCAAATCCAAATGATGTCAAATTTGTGACCAAATTTAATAGGAATAAAATAGCTACAACTTGGGTGAATAAACCATTTTCATTTGAATCTCATAGAAAATGTTATTCAAGGTGGAAGAAGTGGTCATTTGACTTAGTACTTAGAAAAGTTTAAAGCATGTTTGATTTCTCCAACTTCCACCTCCAAATTCATCATGATACTAGTTCCAAATGAAAAGGTCTTCAACATAAAAGTTGTTCCCCTTGATGTAACCTTTTCAAATCATCCAAGATCACTCCATTTGGACAAGAATTGAGGGACTTGATCATGGGTTCTTCTCATGGTTTGTTTTGGCAACATTTGAATTCAATTTCCATCTAGCTTTGCATGGCTCCATGTTATGACATCAATAACATTTGTGCACGAATTGGAGTGGATTGCAATGACATTTTGGGCCTAGCACATGTTCATGCACCCATGTACTTGAATTTCTATTTTTGGCTCAAAATTTAAATGGCGTGAATATCACTTTCCATGGCCTATATGATTAACTCACTGGCCTCAGATTGAAGAGGACACCTTTCCCAAGCCTTGCCAAGAAATCCCAAAACCGCATTCCATAGAATACCTTAAGGATTTCATTAAAATCGAGATCTTGATTCAACTTATGTTTGTGAACAAGAACTCCAAGGATTCATAGTCATTTTCATCTCAATCACTCATTGCAAGCAAGATGAGGAATAACCAAATGGAATTCCATAAAGATCAATTCAAATCACTGCAACCCGAAGGTGATTTTTCCAGATTTTCAAGTCTTCGATTCTTTCTCATTTATCCATAATTCTACTTATTTATTGGTTGTCTGAAGTCCTACCAATGTAGGCCACAAGATTGAGTTGCTTTGAGGTCAAATCGAAGCAACTCAGATCGTGATCCTCAAAATTAAATTCCTTGTATCTTTCAATATACTTAGAATTAGGAGAAATTGAGGTCAGATTCGAGCTCCTGGGTTTTTTCTCTTTAAAATAGTGTATGCGGTTCTTATTTTGGTGAACTTTTGTGGTGCACCAGTTTGGTAAGGTCCAGCCAAGAAGACGACCGGAGCTAGGGCCCTGGTGATGTGTTGGCATGCCTCTTGGCCATCTGATCATGTGGAAATGTTTTAATCTGAGCCATTTCTTTTAATAACCATGCGTATGATGCGTTGACTAAGGACTATTGTGGAGCGTGCACACTTGGCCATCAGATCTGCCAACTCATTTAATGAGAGAGATCTGATGGCCCTTGTTTTTTCTATTTTGTTTTTAATTTAGGATTTTCCCTTTAATACATTTATTTTGTTTAATTCATATTAATTTCATTTTTAATCCAAAAAATATGGGACTTTCACCAAAAATCTTTAAATATTTTCCTCTTCCATATTTAGAATTAAAATCATTTTTTGGATTAATTTTGATATTTTTCATGAATTAAATGATTTTTAACTTGTTTTAAATATTTTTATATTACTTTTGACTTTCCAAAAATTATGAATTTTTTTGTCTAAGGTCCTTTGACCTTGTTTGATCAAGGATAAATCCTTTGACCATTTATTTGATGTTTCGAAGGGATTTGAGGTTTTATCCATTTTAAAATGCATTTTAATTAATTTTTAATTTGATTTTTAATTGAATAATTGTTTAAAAATTATGTTGAGTCATTTTTATGGTCTTGTGATGTTTTACTTTCTGTTTGGCCTTGATCATGGTTGATTTGACTTTTGTTTGACCAATACTCTTGGATTTAGGGGATTGATGAAATGTACATTTCATCTCCATAAATGAATGGATAGTATTGATCAGATGAAATTCCTCTTATGATTAATTTGGGTTTCGACTTCCCCTTCCCCCTTCCCCCCTCATCTTCATCCCTATTCTTCCCTAATCCATCATTGACCAATGGATTCTCTTCATGTCTAATGCTAGTTGATTCATCAATGACCTTGTGTTAGATGAATCAACATGAGCCTGACTGAGATAGGTCCCTCCCAAGTTAGAGCCCTTCTCATGGATGATATCTTGGTTAAAGAATTCATACTTGTGAATGAATGGTTCAGTCTTCTCCAAAGAATGGCTTAATCAATTCAAACTCTTCACTAACATTTGACTTACACTTTATTAATGTTGCTTTACTTTCAAGTCATTTACTTAATGCACTTTAAATTTTAGTACCTTTATCATTCATCTGCCATTTACATTTCATGCAATTTGTTTATGTTTCAGTCCTTTTTTCACTTTGCTCACTTGAGCCATATCTTGTGATTGTATATATTGTTTGCTTGTTTTGATTTTTTTGTGGTCTTAGGAACTTAAAACACTTAATAACAACAAAGACCTTAAAAAATGTCTTGGTGGACTGTGGGACTCAATATGAACTTTTGGACTTAGAATAGGCAACTTCCTTATGCTTTGAGGACTTGGCCAATGCCACTATCTAAGACTGAGCTATATTTGAATGTGCCTTCCATCTGATGCAAGCCTTGAATGACCTTGATTCATCTGTCACTTTGTCTTTGTGCTTAATTATTATCATGTTATTATTGTTGATGTCTGATGATTGTTCTGAGTTGACCAAGGAATATTTTCATCTGATACATTGGAAGATATTGAAGACTGCTAGCTATTGGATTGCTTGATTGGATATTAAGGATATCTTTATTTGATGCATTGGTCTTCATATGGTTTGCTTGGATAATTGCTTATGATTGTTGCTTGCTAAAGTTCAAAGGAAAAAGGGTTTCTATATGACATTCTTGTGTGTTGGATTGTATCCCATTGGTCAGATCTTTTCAACTCTTAACTTTTAATTTTTGTCTAGGATAATCCCTTAATCTCCTCCCACTTCTTAAATTTCAAAATCTCTCCCTCTTTTCAAAAACTTTCTTTGTTTGTGTTTTCTAACTTAGACATGTTTTAATGATTAGAAACTTCGGCCTTATGCCGATGAATTTTCAAAAAAATTCTAACTTAACCATATTGTCTTCAATTTCAAAAAGACAAAAAGAAATAACAACCCCATTCGAGTCTTTGGCCTTTTGTGCCTTTTATGATAAACTTTTTGGTTAAAATCAATTCACCAACTTGTTTGAAATTTTTAGCATGAACTACGAGGTTTTAATCCCTCATTTCTATGTTGGTACATAGGCATAAGACCGAAGGTCTTGTCAAACATAAAAATATAATTAATGAATTCTTTTCTCGTCTCCCCACTCTATATTTTTATCGAACATCATTTTGACCAAATCACTTGCACAAAAAAAGGGCTCCCTAGGAGTACCTAGGACACTTCCCTCTGTGTAACCAACCCCCTTACCTATAATCTATGGAATTTTATTAGTTTTGATTTGAAAACTTCTTACCTTTGGGTTTTTTTCGTACTTTTTCACTTTTCCTTTGGAAACAATAAAAGTGCGGTGGCGACTCTGGTTTTAATGATGTCAAGTTTATCCATAGCTTCATGGTCATGAATTTACAGCTACAAAAATTAAGTGGCGACTCTGCTAGGGATGTAGTCCTCCGTGGGTTTAGCCTACTTTTTTGTGTGTATATATTTTTATAATTGATGTTTGTTTGTATATTTTGTTGTGTGATACTCTGTCTGTTGTGCTTAGGTGATCTCTATGTGGTGAGATAAGTTCTAACCCAAACTCGAGTGCAATCTAAGATAGGAGGATGGTATAGTCATGTTGGCTTTGAAGGAGTATTCCTGAAAGAGTTGACATGAGATTCCCCACTCAATTGAGACCTTTTTGGAGTTACTGATGTCACATGAGTAAGTCATAGATATACATTACTTTCTCTAAATTGGGGGTCCGAGAAGCTGAGGACCTGTAAGACCCTAGTTTTGTCCCTAAGATCCCTCATGGCATCATAACATTGCATTTGCATTGCCTCAAGGATCATAAGCATCTTGGTTCCCCTTACCTTTGGGTGGGACCTCTTGTGAGTGGTTTGAGATCACCAAGCATGTTTGAATTGTATATCATTGCTTTTATTATTTTGTTTACTAACCAAAAGCACAAAAATATGTCACTAACATCTTTTGTTTGTAGCTTGAGCAATCACAAGGTCAAAAGCCTCTAGGAGGTCATAAGTACAAAGATATGGCCAAGAGAAGATGAAAACAAGCATGGTAATGGTTCCCAAAGCTCTCATCCATCAAATATGCCTCCCTACCATCTCAATTCATCATTTTTGATCAAAGCAAGTCAAAGAGTTTGAGGTTTGTTTCCAAAGGAAACCCTAATTCATCTGTGTACCACAATGCCTTGCTCCTGAAGCAACCTCAACCCATGATCAAATACAATCAAGAGAAGTTCTCTAATTCATCATTTCATGAATATTTGAACTTATTTTAGTGCCCTCAATCATCAATTCATCAAGATATGAGTCATGGACTTGAGAAGTTGATCAGTCAATTCATCTGACTATTTTGAAATGCACTGAGACCTAACTTTTTATGTGTCGGTCAAATGGAAATGATCCCAAAAGGAAAAATGTTATTAAGGACAATATGAACAACTTTCATGTTCATCAAAAATTTATTTGAAGCTTGGAAGGTCATCATCCATTCTAAGACATTATAGGTCATTTTGACTGAAACCCTAATTTTGGGTCAACTTCCCAAGAACATAACTCATTCATTTTTTATGATTTTGAGGTGGTATCAAATGCATTAGAAAGCTTAAGATGTCTACTTCAAATGTTATGTTGAAAAAAATTTCAAAATCGCAAAGTAAATACATGTGATAATGCAAAACATTATAGGTCACTTTGGACCAAATGCATTGAAAGGCAAAAAAGTCCAACTTCAAGTGCCCATAACTCTTTCATCAAAAATCCGAATGATGCAACATTCAAGTCCATTGTGATTGTCTTGAAATGATCTACAACTTTGATGTTGGAGGTTTTTTCATTTGAGGCTTGCATCATCAAAACAGAGGGGCTTGAACATTGGCCAAATTTGGAAACCTCACCTTTGCATGTTTTGCACCTTACACTTTAAACTCAAAATTCACTAATTTCCACACTTCAAATGGATTTTTTCCCAACATAACATTTGTTCCCTACATCGAGACCTTTTCAACCATTACTTACATGCTCATGTTTGGATTTGGCAATTGGCATTTTCGAAGAGGAGAAGTTTTAGGCATATTTGTGCATAACATGTTGAAACTCATTACACAAGCCTATGCATTACCAACTACACGTCCATTTTAGCTCAATTATATCTCAGATTGCATTTGGCATTGGATTTGGGCCTTCTACATGATCATGCAAGCCCATGCAATGCATATCCTCTTGCCATGCACACGGATTTGATCACACTTGCCTTGCCTCTCCTTCTATAAATAGAAGCATCATTCCATTCAATTTTCATCCATGAATCAACCTGAAATGTTGTTGCACTCAAAACTAAACCTCTCACCAAAGGAACTATTTCATTTTCATTCAAATTTCTCAGATCTGAAATTCAACTAAATCTGGTTGAATTTCTAGATCTAAAGTTCCTAAACCTCTCTCTCATAATCCATTGTACTTCTGTTTGGCCAAAGGAAGCAAGGAAGCAAGCTCAGATCACCACAATTCAAAGGTTCTCTCCAACTGGTTTTTTCTTCGAAACTCACTATTTTTTGACCTATTTGCTTAGATATTGTGTTGGATGAAGTCCTCTTCATAGAGGCAATTGTTTTGAGTGCTCAATTGTTGAAATCCATGAAGTTCAGTATGAACACCATGATTTTCTCTCTCTGATTTCTCTCTCTATGAGGATCTAGAGGAGAAACCAATGGTACAGGGGTGATGTACATCACCCCAGCTTTCCATTGATGTATGGATCATGTATTTTGGTTAAGCTTTTGAAACATGAAAATGTCACCGGAATCTTCATGCTCACCGGAGAAGACGGTGGCTCCGGTCACCGTCCCTTTGCCAGATGGATTGTGGACCATTGGATCTGATCTCCAGTTTGTATCCCAGCCTTTGGATCTTATGACTTTTAATAATTCATTGTGTTACGCGTGGACTTTGGCCTACCGTGGAAACGCGCTTCTGGACCATTAGATGTTGCCACGTCAATTAATGAGTTCCATCAGACGCTCCTGGTTTTTTTGATTTTCCTATTTTCTGATTTAATTTCTTTTATTTCCATTATTTTCAAAAATTCATATCTTCTTCATTTTAATTCCAAAAAATATGGGACCAATTGCATTCTTCTCCAAATAATTTCTAGTTTCTAATTTTGATTTTTAATATTTTTTATTTTGTCATTTGATATTTTTTGTGAATTTTCTCTTTTCGGGTTATTTTTAATTCATTTTAAATAGTTGTTGATATTCAAAAAATACAAAAATATTTTCCTAACCTATTTGAATGATGATAGATCTATGAAAAATATTCTCATTAATTTTTTTAATTGATTTGAGATTTATTTGAGATTTTAGTTCAATTAGGTTATTTTTATTCATTTTTAATTGATTAAAAATAGTTGCTGACTTTTAAAAATGCTGAAATATTTTGTCAAACCTTGTTTGACCTTGTTGAACTTGGGATAAATCACTTGGACCTTTCAAGGTTGATTTGAAGTGATTTTGAAGTTTGACCTTTCTTTTATTTTTAATTCAAGTTTATTTTGATATTAAAAATGCCAAAAATATTTTGCTTATTATTTGACCTCCAATCTTCATCCCATTTCTGGTTTCTCATGGTGTGACTTTGACTTCAAATGTCATTTCCTTTTCCTTTTCCATTTCCTTTTCCATTATTCATCTCTTTCTTCTTCTTCTTCTTTTTTCTTTTTGATCAATGAGTTGAAGGTTGATAAGCTAGCATTGATTAGGGAGACTTAATCTTCCTCGATTCAAATCTAATTCATGTTGATCAATTGATCAAGTGAATGGCTTTGCATTAAGGATAGGTTGTTTCCTAAATCATGCAAAAGACTTAAACCAATACAAGATCAATTCTCTTCTTCTTTTTGGCATGGCAAGTTGTTGGAACTTGGTTCACTAATCAAGACTTCTAACCTGTGTTGTTGCCTACATTGTTATTGACCGGCCTCAGATAGTTGTGACTTCTACATAAGTCCAATTACGATTGCTTAACATAGCGCTAAATTTGACTTATGGCACACTAACTACTAACACTAACTATTAACCATTAACATTTACTTTTGCTCTTTACTTTCATGCAATTTACTATTCTTGCACATACTATCCATTTGTTTTTTTCCTTTGCTCACTTGAGCACATGTTTATGTTAATGCAATTTGCCTTTTGCTCACTTGAGCACATAATTGTGAATATACTATTGTGTTTGTGTTTTGTTTGATTGTTGTGGACCAAATGCAAAAAATGGACAAAAGGACTTAGATTTTAGGACTTTCCCTATACAAAATGGAGTCAAAGAGCAACTAGGCCTCATGCCTGTAGAGTGCTATAAATGTCAAAGAGCAACTAGGCCTCATGCCTTTATAGTGCTTAAAGCTTGAAGATGAACATTGAAAGGACCATATTCTAAACTCCCTTTTGTCCATTCTTTGATTTGTAAATAGAACCTTTTGATGTGTGTGTTTCTTTGTGCTAGGGATTCCAACTTGATCTAAATTGAGGAACCATTACCATGAGCTTCTAAGAGAGAAAGATTCAAGATACATTGAGGAACCTTCCAAGAGTTCATTTGATTGATGATTGCTTGAGTTTATGCTTATGTGATTGCTTATTCCAAAGGATGGGAGCTACTTGGATCATCCATACGATCTCAAGAGAGGAACTCCTTTTTGTGGTTTTGTTTCTTATCCCTCACCTTTTGCATTGCTTAGGATCTTAGCAATTCTTCTTCTTCCCTCCACTCTAACCCAACCCAAAAAAATTTGTGCAAACATTTAATACTTGTTTTCAACATTAGAAACCTAAGCCTTATGCTTTTGATTTTCAAACTTTCTTTTCTTAATACTCATTTTTAATTGAATCTCTAAGTCAACTTTGACCATATTTTGTATATACTTTTCATTTGTAAATATAACCCATTCAAATGTCTTTTGTGGTTTCAATGGCCACTCTCTTAGTCAAAACTTTTTCATAACCTTTAGCTATTAGGTTTGAGTTATCCTTGTGGTAGATGTAATACTCACCTATATCCTTAGTGATGGACAATGAGTCTTCCATGCTTATTATAGGGTTGACCCCTCACTAGCATGTTGAAGCTATCCTCACATGGTGGACTTGTGGTTTTAGGTTGAGTTTTCTCCCTTGGATAACCAAAGACCTTAAGGCTTTTGGACCAATCAATTCACCAACTCATTTTGAGATTTTTACCCCGAACTACGAGGTTTTGATCCTAATCTTTTTATAAGATGGTACGTAGGCAATGGGTTTATCCATCCAAACACAAAAATGTAAATAACTTATATATTCTCTTCTCATCTCTTCAATCATGTTTGCACAAACATTTTTTCACAAAAAACAACAACCATACAACAAATATGAAAAGGGCTCCCTAGGATTACCTAGGATGTTTTGGGTGCCTAACACCTTCCCATTGCATAACCAACCCCCTTACCCAAATCTCTGACTCTCTTTTACTAGTTTTTGATTCGATAAAACTTTTAGGTTTTTGTTCGCTTTCTAACCATTCCTTTGGATAAATAGAAGTGCGATGGCGACTCGACTTGTATGATTTACCTTGGATTTAGTCAATATCTCTAATGGTAACGAATACCCCGCTACAGGACCGAAGAACATTTAACCCAACTTGGCCTATTTTAGGACGTAGTGTGGAGACTGTTCAAGTGTAGACTTGATAACAGTTGTTACGCGATACTACACTCAGATGAGTTTCTCTTGAGAATACTATGGGTTGATGAGTCAGTCATCCTAACTTATAGTATCCGATAGATGGGATCAAGACTCTAGGAACCTTTTAGAACATGATCTACAAGTTTTTACCCTTAGTACACTCCTTTGGGATGGTTCTTAACCCGACTCCATGCTCGTGACTCACAACAAACCCTTTGATTCTTGGTTGATTCGATCAGTCTCATCAATATCAATGGAACTTGGGTGTTGATAAGGTGAAAACCATAATCCACCAAAATGGATGGTTGATCTTGATGATGACTTGATCCATCCCTTGACCTTTGTTTGTGTTTTCCTTGTGTGTGATTGTTGCATTCATGCATACATGTGCATCATAACATTCATCACAGAAAAGTAAGTTTCAAGGGAACTAAGTCTTATTTGCAAATATTTTCATACCATGGATTATGGACGAAGGAACACTAAGAAGTACAGTCTCAGATCTTCTGATTTGAAAGAGCTAAGGAAGTCGTCATCCTTCATATTAGATCCCTTGACTTCAAACAACGTCATGAGAAGCTCTTGTCTGTATTATCTACTTATGTGGTTGAAGGACTTCTGAGTGTCTTGGTTCAATTCTATGACCCTCTTTATCGGTGCATCACTTTTCCTAACTATCAACTTGTTCCCACGTTGGAGCCATCTCTTGGGTATACCCATATCCAGCAAGCTACCTTTCAGTGGATTGAAGGAGATCCCGAGATCTAATGACATAGTTGAAGCTCTTCATCTGAAGAAATCTGAGATTGATGCTCATTTGGTGAAGAAATAAGGGATTCTTGGGTTGACTTCTAAGTTTCTCGTTGTTAGAGCTACTGTTTTTGCTCAAGCCGGTAGCATGGATGCTTTTGAAGCTATCTTGGTATTGCTTATCTATGGTCTAGCTTTGTTCCCTAACATTGACGGTTTTGTTGATGTTAACGCCATTAGAATTTTCTTGATTGGGAATCCTATTCCGACTTTGTTGGGTGACATGTACTTATCTTTGCATTTGAGGAATTCTAAGGGTGGTGGGACTATAGTATGCTATGTTCCTCTTCTGTACAAGTGGTTTATTTCGCACTTTCCTCAGACGCCGACTTTTTTGGAGAACCGACAATGTCTACGGTGGTCCCAGAGACTTATGTCTCTCACTAATGATGATATTGTTTGGTATGATTCTGCATTGGGTGGCTTGAATATTATTGACAATTATGGTGAGTTCTCTAACATGCCTCTCATTGGTACGCAAGGACGAATCAATTACAACCCAACATTGGGTCGTCGTTAACTTGGGTACCCCTTAAGAGATAAGCTTAATAACGTTAAGTTAGAAGGTCTATTCTATCAAGAGGGTAAAGATCCCCAACTTTTGAAGAGTAGAATGGTGCGTTCTTGGCATAATGTGCATAAGAAAGGAAGGTCCGGGCTTGGTCCATGCAACTATGTAGCTTTGGAAGCTTATACTATTTGGGTGAAGAAGAGAGCTTTGGAGCTCAAAGTTCCGTATTCTTGTGAGAGACCTATATATGTGGTTGTGGATGAGCCATCAACTCTCCCTAACCAAGATGTAGAGGAGTTGGAAAACGCACTTTTCAAGATGAAGCAAGAGAGAGACTTGTGGGAAGAGCGGTTCCATGCTTTGAGCCGAAAGAATGAGGAGTTGCAGTTTGAGTCGAAAGACAAATATGCGCTTATTGAGATTCTTGAGGAGCATGCAGTGATTAGACAGAGGGTTTAGTTGCCTCTAGTATGCCTCAACCTTCTGGAGCTTGGAAGAAGATTGTTGGTCAGCTCGTCCTCAAGAAGGCTTAGATGAAGATATCCTTTGAGTCAGAGATTTGAGCATCCGAAGGAAGTATACTCCCATAGCCAGATCATCTGATGCAATTGTTAGGGATCCTTAGGATGATAGTTTCCTTCTCTATTGTATTTATATTTTGGTTTCTGAAATTGTACTCAATGTAATCCTTCCAGTTTTATGAATAAAAAGAGATTTTATGGTCAATTGAATTGTTATTATTGATTATTGTTATTACAAATTGAAAATATATGCAAGTAAGACTTCATATGTTACTTGGAATTAAAAACAATCAAAAACATTTGCATCTCATTCATCATTTGCATAGCAGGTTCCTTCCGTCAGGCATCTTATCAATTATTCTTCTGTGTATCAGCCAAGCTGACTCATCACTATAACACCCGAGCTAATCGACTGAAGAGAATGGAGCACCTTGAACAAGAGAATAGAGAGATGAAGGATGAAATTTCCAGACTCACAACCTTGATGGAGTCTATAATAGTTGCTCAAAACCAATCGTCTCCACCTCTTGCAACTCCTCCTCCTTAGAGGACTGTCATTTTGGAGATTGCTTCATCATTTGTACCTGTCATTGCTAGCCAGTTTGTTCCTGCCATTCCTGGTGGGTTCCCATGGGGAATTCCACCAAATTTTGTGCCTGAAGGATACGCACCAACATTTGCTTATGTTTCGACATCTAGCCCAGTCTTGCTAGTGCCTCCTCCTATTGTTCATACCCTGCCTCGTGTTGAGGACACCATTTACCACTCTAAGCCGTCTGAAGGTCCAGATGTTTATGAGAAAATGGATGAGATGAAGGATCAGTTTCTTGAGTTGCACAAGGAATTGAAGACCCTAAGAGGGAATGACTTATTTGGTAAGAGTGTTGTCAAGTTGTGTCTAGTGCCTAATGTCAAGATCCCATTAAAGTTCAACGTCCCAGACTTTGAAAAATATAAGGGTAATACTTGTTCGTTGAGTGATCTTGTCATGTATGCTATAAAGATGTCTAGTCAAACCGACAACGACCAGCTGCTTATTCACTACTTCTAAGATAGTCTGACTGGAGATGCCCTTAGATGGTACATGGGCATAGACAGTGCTAGCGTTCGTACTTTTAGTGACTTGGGCGAGGCCTTTGTCAAACAATATAAGTACAATGTTGATATGACTCCGGATCGAGATCAATTGAGTTCGATGTCTCAGAAGGACAAAGAGACATTCAAAGAATATGCTCAAAGATGAAGGAATTAGCTGCCCAGATCAGTCTGCCTTTGGAAGAAAAGGAGATGACTGAGATATTCTTGAAGATGTTGAGTTCATTTTACTATGAATGTATGATCACAAGTTCCCCTAATGATTTTACCGATATGGTAAACATGGGGATGATATTGGAAGATAGAGTCCATGAAGAACGTCTATCCAAAGATGAAACGTCAACGAGCAAGAAGTACGGTGGTAGCTTCTCCAAAAAGAAAGAAGGAGAAACTAACACAGTATTAGCAAGGAGGCAAGGGAGGCCTCATGAGAGAAAGAATTCCCAGTCTCGTCAACATCAGCATCAAGTATCATCAGTGATCCTAGTCTTTACCAATAATTCAACCAATCAATCAGTTCCACTTTAACAACAACTCAACAGCAACCGCAACAACGTACCAACTACAACAACAACAACATCATTAAAACATTGAGAGGAAGAAGGTCTCTTTTGACCCTATTCCGATGACGTATACAGAGATGTACCCATCCTTGGTAGTCAAGAATCTTATCCAACCAAGGAACTTGTAGCGGTAAATTCATGACCATCAAGCTATGGATTAGCTTAACGTCAATAAAACCAGAGTCGCCACCATGCTTTTATTGTTTCCAAAGGAAAAGGGAAAAGTACGAACAAAACCCAAAGATAAGAAGTTTTCAAATCAAAACCAATAAAATGCCAGAGATTACATGTAAGGGGGTTGCTTACACAGAGGGAAGGTGTTAGCACCCAAAGTGTCCTAGGTACTCATAGGGAGCCCTTTTTTATGTATGCATGTGTTTTTGGTATAAAAGATGTTTGAAAAAAATAGAGTGTGGGGATGAGAAAAGAATTTATTGATTACATTTTTGTGTTTGACAAGACCTTCGAACTTATGCCTACGTACCAACATAAAAATGAGGGATCAAAACCTCGTAGTTCGTGGTAAAAATTTCAAAGTTGGTGAATTGCTTTTAACAAAAGTTTAAATGAAAAGGCACTAAGGGGGTCAAAAATTTGAATGGGGTTGTTAGTTATTTTTGTCTTTTTGAAATTTTAAGTCACTATGATTAAGTTTATTTATAATTTTGATTTAAGAAAAAGTTTGAAAATTCAATGGCATAAGGCCAAAGTTTCTAATCATTAAACAAAGTCTAAGTTTAATAAAATCAAGAAAAGAAGTTTTTGAAAAGGGGAAGAGATTTTGAAATTTAAGAAATGGGAGGAGATGAAGAGGCTATCCTAAGCACAAATTTAAAAGTTGAGAGTTGAAAAGATCTGACCAATGGGATGCAATCCAACAGACAAGAATGTCATATAGAAACCCATTTTCCTTTGGACTTTTATCAAGCAATAGTCAATAAGAAATGAACAATATCCAGATATCATGAAGATCAAGGCATCAAATAAAGATAGCCATATCCAAGCAAGCATTCCAATAGCTAACAGTCTTCTTTGTCTTTCCATGTATCAGATGAAACATTCCTTGATCAATTCAGAGCCAGGCTTCCGACACAAGATCAAAATAAGAAATAAGCACAAAGACAAAGTAGAAGATGAATCCAAGAAAATCCCAAGGCTTGTATCAGATGAAGGCACATTTAACAATAGCTCGACCTCGGAATGTTGGCATTAGCCAAGTCCTTTTGCATAGGGAATGTTGCCTAATCCGAAGTCCAAAAGTTCAGATCAAGTTCAACAGTCCAACAAATATTTTTTAGTGTTTTTGTTGTTATTAAGTATTTTAAGGTCCTAAGACCACAAACAAAATCAAAACACACAAACAATATATACAATCACAATATATGGCTTTAATGGGCAAAGTAAAAATGACATAAACATAAACAAGTTATATGAAATGTAAATGGCAATGAATGATAAATGAATGAAATTTAAATTGCATAAAGTAAATGACTTGAAAGTAAAGAAATATTAACAAGAGTTAGTCAAATATTAGTCAAAAGTTAGTCAAGTGTTAGTGGTGATTTTTAATTGATTAAGTCATTCTTCGGAGAACACTCAACCATTCATTCACAAGTATGAATCCTTAAACCAAGACATCTTTCATGAGAAGGGCTCCAACTTGGATAATTCAACAAGTATGCCACTAGCTCCCATGAAAGGAAAAGAGGTCAAGTCTCCATACAATTCCATGAAGAATGGGAGACTTACAAGCTCACTTACTAGAATGCTATCCCTTGAGGGTCAAATTTAGATCTATGTTAAGCAATCGTAATTGGACTTATGTAGAAGTTACAACCATCTGAGGCCGGGCAATAAAACAATAGGTGTTAATGCATGTTAGATATTTGGTATGAAGAACCAAACTCCAAAAACATACCACAAACTAAAAGAAAAGATCAAGAGGGAGGGACCTATCTCAGTCATACTTGTATTGATTCATCTGACACAAGGTCATTGATGAATCAATTAACCTTTAGACATTAGAGATTTCATTGGTCAAATGAGGGAATGGGGAAGAATAGGGATGAAAATGAAGAGGGAGGGGAAGATAGAAACACAAATTGATCATGGGAGGAATTTCATCAATACAAAACCATCCATTCATGTTGGAAGATGAAATCTACATTTCATCAATCCCCTAAATCCAATGGTTTTGATCCAACAAAAGTCAAATCAACCTTGACGAAGGCCCAAATAGAAAGTCAAACATCACACGACCACAAAAATGGCTCAATAATATTTTAAAACATTTAATCAATTAAAAATCAATTTAAAAATGCATTAAAATACATTTTAATTTGGTAAAAACCTAAATTTCCTTCAAAACACCAAATAAATGTCCAAGGAATTTATCCTAGGTCAAACAAGGTCAAAGGACCTTAGACAAAAAATTTCACTATTTTTGAAAAGTCAGAAGTATTTTTAAACAATTAAAAATATGCACAAAAACATTTAATTCATGAAAAATATCAAAATTAATCCAAAAAATAATTTTAATTCAGAATATGGAAGAGAAAAATATTTAAAGATTTTTTGTGAAAGTCCCATATTTTTTGGATTAAAAATGAAATTTCTATGAATTAAATAAAATAGAAGCAATTAAAAGAAATTCAGAAATTAAAATAAAAACAAAAAAAAAGGGCCATCAGATCTCCCTCATTAATTGAGGTGGCAAATCTATGACGGACTCTAGTAAATGCAACGCACACGTGGTATTTAAAAGGAATGACTCATATTAAAACAAATTAACATGATCAGATGGTCAGGAGGGATGCCGACACATCACCGAAGCTAGGGCTCCGGTCTTCTTCTCCGGTGGACCTCACCAGACTGGTCCACCATCAACCTTCACTAAGATGAAAAATAAGGACATGGATGAAAAGGAAAAATGCCCAGGAGCTCGAATATGGACTCAATTTTCTCCAATACTAAGTATATTGAAAGATACAGGGATTTGAATTTTGAGGATCATGAACTGAGTTGCTTCGATTTGGTCTCAAAGCAACTCAATCTTGTTGCCTACATTGGTAGGACTTTGACCAACCAAAAATCAAAGAGAATGGTGAAGAATTGAGAGAGAATCGAAGAGAGAAAGTTTCTGAAAAATCACCTTCAAGGAGCTTGAATCTTGCTTGATCTTGCTTCCAATTGGCCTTGGCTTGACTTCAAAAGCTTGTAGGAAGTGAATTAGATCAAAGAATTGCTTGGATTCTTGGAGTTTCAACTTCAAAACAGAAGGGAAATTGAAACTCGATTTTCAATTGAAAACCTTCAAGTTTATCCTCTAATGGTGAAGGGTAGGGTTGTAGGATCAAACCTTGGGCAAGGCATCATCAATTCTGAGCATGAGGCAATGTATTTATAGGCGGAACAATTGATTTCCACACTCTTCCAATCAAATGCCAAAAATAACAATTCTCACTTGCATGGATGCGTGGGCGTGTGATAGGCCCACGAAGTGATGTCAAAAGGTCCCAAGTTGATCATGAATGATGCTGAAAGTGTGTCATGAAGCTATGCATTTGGAATTGGGAAATGGTAATGAGATTCATCCAAATGGAACCTTGAAGAAAATCCATGTGCAAGTTATTCAATCCTTGGCCAAATGAAGTGATTTTGGACTTTTTGGAAAGGTGAGATCAAGGGGAACAACTTTCATGGTGAACACGTTTCCATTTGAAACATGGATCATGATGAATTTTGAGATGGAAGTTTGGGAAATCAAACATAATTGAAATTTTTCCAAGTACCAAGTCAAATGTTCACTTCTTCCACCTCAAATAACTTTTTATATGGGATTCAAATGGAAACCTTTCCTTCATCAAAGTTGTATCTATTAAAAGCTTGTTCAATTTGGTCACAAATTTGACCTCATTTGGATTTGGCATGAAGGATTTATGCATTTTAGAAGTTTAGGGAAATTGTTTGTTCAATGGTAATAGCCCAAAATGATCTATAATGTTTCCTCTTTCCACATGCCCTTGAAAGTAGAATTTGACATTTCTCAAAGAATAAAAGTTGAAGAATACATATTTAATTTGATCATGAAACTTGGATGGCCTTAATCGCATACAAATTGAGCAAGTTATGGTCCTTAGAAGTTGACCTCCTAACTAGGGCACACAAAAAATGACCTATAATATTTCACCATAACAAATGACTTTGCAAGAAAAACTAGCTCTTGACCTAAATAAGAAAGTTGTTTATAATTTCATAAGGAGTAACTTTGCTCTTGGAATAATTTTTATATGACCCAAATTGTAGGAGATAAGGTCTAGTGAACCCCAGTTTTGACTAGTTGACTTTCTCTAGTCAACCACCATGAACGAACTTGCAAACTTGAAGTTATCTTGATCTATTGGACTCATGGAGGATCATATATTATGTATAATGAAGTATAACTTGATATATTTGATCAAATATTGAAGAAACTTGCTGAGGAAATCACACAAGATACCCAGATGAATTAGGGATTCCAAGGCAAACAAGCTTCAAACTCTTGATGAATTCTTGATCAAAATGATAAATGAAGAACATGGGGACCCATATATGATGTTTATAGTCAATGTGAACCATATCTTGATTTATATCCTTGCATTGAGAGTCTCAATCCCTAGATATGAGCTTGATGAGGCATTGGTGGATGTACACATTAGATACAAAAGAAACAAAGCTATACATAGACATATTTTTGGTATTTTGGTTAGTAAACAATGAAAAAAAAAAGCATGACACAATCAAATGTGCTTGGTGATCTCTCCCCATTTAAACCAAATGAATGAGGGGTAAGGAGGATTCCAAAGTGTGATCCCAAAGCCAATGCAAATGATCAGATAACATGAGGGATCTTAGGGTCAAAATTGGGGTCTTACAGAACCTTCCTCAAATTCCTGAGCCACTGCCATGGTGGTTCAAACCAGACTTACATTGTGCTTTTCACCAGGGAGCTCCTGGTCATGATATTGAAAATTGTTACCCCCTGAAGTACGAAGTTCAAAATCTAGTCATGAGCGGTATGGTGTCCTTTAAGGACAGAGCGCCAAATGTTAAAGCCAACCCGTTGCCTGCTCATGGCAATGCTTTTGTGAACATGGTAAACGGTTGTCCTGGGAATTTCAGGGTATTTGATGTGCGACTGTATCCGTAGATCCTTGGTGGAGATTCACAAAGATTTGTGCTTGGTGAGCCATTGTGGACATGACCATGATGGTTATGTTATTTGTAGTGTTAACCCTCGTGGCTGTATAATTGTTAAAAGAGATATTCAAAGGTTGATGGATGCGAATGTTATTCAGGTTCAAAAATCAAGGTATATGGGAGATGATGTGAATGTCATCGTGCCGGTATTCAAAATCCCTGAGCGGGTTATTATTCAATTTGATAGCAGCAACAAGAAAGAAAACAGATCGGTATCGCCGTTGGTTATACGGTTAGCAGGCCCTGTCCCCTATGCATCTGATAAAGCTGTTCCATACAAGTATAATGCCACCATGATTGAAAAGGGTCAAGAGGTTACTCTCCCAGTTACAGATTTAGTGGTTAGTATCACATATGTAGTGAAGATGACCCGTAGTGGTTGTGTGTTCAGTCCAGTTTCTCCTAAAGTTGTGGAAGATATTTCTGTGGGGAAGAAGGTAAAGATTCCTACAGTTGATCCAATAAGTGCTCCAACATGTCAGTCTGGTGGATCCAGCAAGTTGAAGGCTAATGATGATGATGAGGTATTGCGTCAGATTAAGAGAAGTGAATTTAATATTGTGGAGCAGTTACTTCAAACTCCGTCAATAAAATTTGTGATGTCATTGTTTATGAATTATGAGGCACACAGGGAAGCCTTGTAAAGGGTATTGGAACAATATTATGTGGAACATGATGTTACTGTGGATCAATTTGAACGTATTGTTGCCAATATTACTTCCTGTAATAATCCGAGCTTTTGTGATGAAGAACTTCCCGAGGAAGAGAGAAATCATAATTTGGCGCTTCATATTTCAATGAATTATAAAGAGGACACTCTGTAAAATACGTTGGTTATTACTGGGTGATCATTGAATATGTTGCAAAAGAAAACTCTAGCAAGACTTTCTTATCAAGGCACCCCGATGAGGTACAGTGACGTGGTTGTTAAAGTGTTTGACAGTTCTCGAAAAACTGTCATTGGAGAAGTGGGCCTTATAATTAAGATAGGTCCGAGTGATTTTCAAATTACTTTTCAAGTAATGGATATTCACCCGGTCTATAGCTATTTATTGGGAAGGCCTTGGATCCATGAAGTTGGCAGTGTAATGTCTACTATGCACCAGAAGCTGAAATTTGTGAAGAACGGCAAGCTTGTCGTTGTGGGTGGAGAGAAATCATTGTTGGTAAGCCATTTGTCATCCTTTACTTATGTAGATGCTAAGGAGGAAGTTGGAATGTCGTTCCAAGATTTGTCTGTTGCTGATGAATTAAAGAAGGCTAGGGCACCGATGTCTTCTCTGAAGGATGCAAAAGAGATTGTTCAGTCTGGTAGCACCGACAGATGGGGTCGCGTTGTGGAAGTTATTGAGAATAAGAATAGAGCTGGGATTTCAGCAAGGGAAATTCAACGCCAATGTCAAGGCTATGCAAGAAGTTTTCTGCAGTGGAGGGTTCATTCACAAGGATGATCAACACTCAGCTACCATTATTGAAGATAGTGATGAAGACGAAGTTTGTGACAACTTTGTAACGCATAGCCAGACTTGCAACAATTGGGTTGCTGTTGATGTTCCTTTTGTTATGCACCATTCGAATTAATTTGTTTTTTTATTATTTTAATAAAAATCCTTCTCTTATGCCTAAGGGAAAAGTGAAACATTGTTGGAAATTTCCTTATTATCATCAATAAAAGACAATTTTATTCATCCACATCTATGATGTTTATTTTTATTTTTTGCTTTTTCTGAAAATGGTAATCACAAAAAACATAAATAAATAATAATCTTTCCATCTGCATAATATTTGTTTGCAGTCCACTTCTCTAAAATCAAAATATCAAATCATTATGCAGGTTGGTTCTCAAACCCATCGAATGTAATGATCATACTCCCTCTCCAAACTTTGATTTCCATGTGTTTGAAGCTGAGGAAGAGAATGATGATGAAGAAGTATCTGATGACTTATCCCGTTTGCTTGAGCACAAGGGAAAATACATCCGTTTGAAGAGCAGATCGAATCAGTCAACTTGGGTTTCAATGATGATGTGAAGGAAGTTAAGATTAGGTCTCAATTGTGTCCAGAAGCTAAGAAGGGGTTGATTGATCTTCTTCGAAAGTATTGTGATGTGTTTTCTTGGTCCTATCAAGATATTCCTAGTTTGAATTCTGAGATTGTGGAGCATAGATTTCCTTTGAAGCCAGAATGCCCGCCGATCAACCAGAAGTTAAGAAGAACTCATCCTAATATGGCAGTGAAGATCAAGGAGGAAGTGCAGAAACAGATTGATGTTGGTTTCCTTGTTACCTCCGAGAAAACCAATGGGTGGTCAATATTGTGACTGTTCCTAAGAAAGATGGAAAAGTTCGTATGTATATTGATTATAGAGATTTGAATAAATCTAGTCCGAAAGATGATTTTCCTCTACCACACATTGATATGTTGGTAGATAATACAGCTAAATTCAAAGTCTTTTCATTTATGGAGGGATTTTCCAATTATAATCAGAAAAAAAGGGCACCCGAAGATATGGATAAAACCACATTCATAACACCTTGGGGAACATTATGTCATCGAGTGATGCCCTTTGGTTTGAAGAATGCTGGTGCAATGTACCAGGGAGCTATGACCACTCTTTTCCATGATATGATGCATAAAGAGATTGAAGTTTATGTTGATAATATGATTGCTAAATCAAGTGATGAAGAAGAGCATGTTGAGCATTAGTTGAAGTTATTCCAGCGTTTAGGGAAGTATAAACTCTGCTTGAATCCTAATAAGTGTACTTTTGGTGTTCGTTCTGGTAAGATGTTGGGCTTTATTATCGGCGAGAAGGGTATTGAAGTTTATCCTGCCAAGGCCAAAGCAATACAAGAGATGCCTGCGTCCAAACCTGAGAAGCAAGTCAGAGGTTTTCTCGGCCGCTTGAATTATATCTCAAGATTTATATCGCATATGACTGCCACATATGCACCTATACAAGCTTCTTCAGAAAGAATAGTCTTGTGATTGGACTGAAGATTGCCAAAAAGCTTTTTATAGTATTAAAGAGTATCTGCTTGAGCCTCTGATTCTGTCTCCACCTGTTGAAGGAAGACATTTGATCATGTATTTAACTGTGCTTGAAGAAAGTATGAGATGTATTCTTGTTCAGCAAGATGAAACTAGGAAGAAAGAATATGCAATTTACTACCTTAGTAAGAAGTTCACCGACTGTGAGACTCAGTATTTTATGCTTGAGAAGACATGTTACGCATTGGCTTGGGCTGCTAAGCGTCTGCGCCAATATATGTTGAATCATACTACTTGGTTGATATCCAAAATGGATCTAATCAAGTACATTTTGAAAAGCCTGCTTTAACTGGGAGGATTGCCCATTAGAAGATGTTATTGTTTGAGTATGATATTGAATACCGATATCAAAAAGCTATTAAAGGTAGTGTCTTGGCTGACCATTTGGCTCACCAACCTATTGAAGATTATCAGTCAATGCAGTATGATTTTCCTGATGAAGAGATTTTATACTTGAAGATGGAAGATTATGATGAATCATTGTTTTAAGAAGGTCCAAAACCTGTACCCCGTTGGGGCATGCTATTTGATAGAGCTGTTAATTCATATGGTAGTGACATCGGGGCAATGATTATTACTCCTCAAGGCACTCATTTTCGTTTATAGCTAGATTAACCTTCATATGTACGAACGATATGGATGAATATGAAGCTTGCATTATGGGGCTTGAAGAAATATCTTGATGTCTATGGAGATTCAACTTTGGTTGTAAATTAGATCAAAGGTGAATGGGAGACAAATCAACCCGATTTGATACCGTATAGAGACTACGCGAGGAGTATATCAACTTTCTTTATAAAGGTTGAGTTTCATCATATCCCTCGAGATGAAAACTGGATGGCAGATGCTCTTGCAACATTGGCTTCCATGATTATGGGGAAATTTTGGAATGAAGTTCCCAATTTAACTGTGATACGTCTTGATAGGCAAGCTCGTGTATTTTTTGTTGAAGAAGTCAAAGATGAAAAGCCATGGTATTATGATATCAAGTGTTTCCTCTAAAGTCAGATTTACCCGTCTGGGGCATCTTTGAAAGATAAGAAGACTTTGAGAAGATTAGCTGGTAACTTCTACCTGAATGGTGATGTGTTGTATAAGAGAAATTTCGATATGGTTTTGCTCAGATGCGTGGATAGACACGAAGCAAACCTGTTGATGATTGAAGTTTATGAAGGTTCCTTTGGTACTCATTCCAATGAACATGCTATGGCAAAAAAGATGTTAAGAGCAGGTTACTATTGGCTAACAATGGAATCTTACTGTTGCAAGCTTGTGAATAAATGCAACAAGTGTCAAATTTGTGCAGATAAGATTCATTTTCATTCGACACTGTTGAATGTCATTTCCTCTCCATGGCCCTTCTCCATGTGGTGAATTGATATGATTGTCATGATTGAACCCAGAGCTTCGAACGAACATTGTTTCATTTTGGTGGCTATTTTAATACTTCACAAAACGGGTTGAAGCGACATCGTATGAAAATGTGACCAAGCAAGTTGTTGTGAGGTTTATCAAGAATCAGATCATATGCCGTTATGGTGTGCCAAGTAAGATCATTACTAATAATGAATCGAACTTGAATAATAATATGGTAGAAGCCCTTTGCAATGACTTCAAGATTGCACATCATAATTCTTCTCCCTACAGACCCAAGATGAATGGGGCTGTTGAAGCTGCGAATAAGAACATCAAGAAGATCATTCAGAAGATGGTTGTAACATATAAAGTATGATACAATCAATGGTTAGTAAATAATGAAGAGTTCAACCAACGTCTTCACTTCAACAATGATGAGATTGAAATCCCATCATTGTGTGTTTTGATGGAAGCCAGGTTGACTTAAGCTGAATGGTGCTGTAAGACCATAATTTTTGACCCTAAGATCCCTCATGCCATCTCATCATATACATGAGCATTAGGATCACACCTTGGCATCCTCCTTACCCTTAATTCTTTAGGTTTTTCATTGGGAGAGATCACCCAGCACATCTTGATTGTATCATACTTTGTTTTTCATTATTTACTAACCAAAATACCAAAAAATATGTCAATGTATGGTTGAACTCTTTTGTAGTGTATGTGCTCATATGTGCTCTATCAAGCTCATATATAGGGATTAAGACCCTCAATGCAAGGAGCTCAATCAAGAATTGGTTTATATTGGCTCTATGAATCATATATGGATCCCTATTATCTTCACATATCATTTTGATCAAGAAATTATCAAGAGTTTGGAGCTTCTTTGCCTTGGAAACCCTAATTCATCTAGGTATCTTATGTGACTTCTTCAACAAGTTTCTTCAACATTTGATCAAATATTTCAAGGTATACTTCATATTAAATCATCCTACACATATATGATCCTCCACAAGTCCCAAAAATCAAGATAATATCAAGCTAGCAAGGTGGTTCATGGTGGTTGACCAGAGAAAGTCAACTAGTCAAAACTGGGGTTCCTTAGACTCTATCTCCTACAATTGTTGTCATATGAAAATTACTCCAAGAGCAAAGTTACTCAAAATGAATATCCAAACAACGTTCATATTTAATTCAATAACTATTTTTGCTTGGAAAGTTATCTTTTATGGTGAAAGATTATAGGTCATTTTGTCTGAACCCTAGTTTGGGGGTTAACTTCCCAGGACCATAACTTGCTCATTTTTTATGAGATGAAAGCCATTCATATTCCATGATCAAACTCAAGATGTCTACTTAAACTTTTATGTTTTGAGTAAGTTCAAATTCAACATGCAAATGCATGTTCCAAGAGGAAACATTATAGGTCATTTTGGGCCAATACCATTGAACAAATGATTTTCCTCAACTTCTAAAATGCATAACTCCTGCATGCCAAATACAAATGAGGTCAAATTTATGACCAAATTTAAGAGGCTTGAAAGAGATACAAATTTGACGAAGGAACTTTTCTCATTTGAAGTCCATAGAAAAAGTTATTCAAGGTGGAAGAAGTGAACATTTGACTTCGGACTTAGAAAATTTTCAAATATGTTTGATTTCCCAAACTTCCACCTCAAAATTCATCATGATCCAAGATTCAAATAAAAAGTGTTCAGCATGAAAGTTGTTCCCCTTGATCTCACCTTTCCAAAAAGTCCAAAATCATCTCATTTGGCCAAAGGATGAAGGACTTGGGCATGGGTGCAATGTGAGATACCATTTGGATGATTTTCACTTCCACATTTCATACACAAATGCATGGCCTCATAACATGATTTCAACATGATTCTCACTCATTTTTGTACCTGAATACATCACTTGATGGAGCTATCACACGCCCATGCAAGCATACAAAAAGACTTACTCAATGTTTCCATTTTTGGAAGTGTGTGGAAATGAATCTCTTTGGCTATAAATAAAACCATCATTTCTCAAAATTAGGGACCTGATGCCCAAGCTTTTGACCTGCAATTTAAACCATCTCCATTAAAGGATAATCTTGAAGGTTTTCATTTCAAAATCGAGTTTTAAATATCCATCTATTTTGAGATTGAAACTTCAAGAGTTTAGACCTTTTCTTGATCCTAATCACTTCCAGCAAGCTTCTGAAGCAAGGCCAAGCATAATTGGAATCATGATCGAGCAAGTTTGAACCTCCATTGAAGGTGAATTTTCAGAAACTTCATCTCTTCGATTCTCCCTCAAATCTTCACCATTCTTTGTGATTTTTGGTTATCTGAAGTACTATCAATGTAGGCAAGAAGATTGAGTTGCTTTGAGGTCAAATCCAAGCAACTCAGTTCATGATCCTCAAAATTCAAATCCCTGTATCTTTTTATATACTTGGAATTGGAGAAAATTGAGGCCAGATTCGTGCTCCTAAGCATTTTTCCTTCAAATTAGTGTATTCACTTTTCATTTTTCATGGAGTTGAGCCAGAACCAGACCGATGGTGATCACCAGAGAAGATGACCAGCGCTAGGGCGTCGGTGGTGCGCTGGATTAATCCAGGTCATCTGATCTGGTTCCCATGTTCTAATCTCACGCGTCCAAAGAGATTACCATGCGTGTGCATGCATTGACTGCAGTGTTTGGTGGAAGCGCGCACTTGGCCATCAGATTTGCCACCTCAATTAATGAGGGAGATCTGATGGCCCTTGTTTTTTTGATTTTTTGATTTTTCATTTAATCATTTTATTTTGATTAATTCATATTAATTTCATTTTTAATCCAAAAAATATGGGACTTTCATCAAAAATCTTTAAATATTTTCCTCTTTCATTTTATGAATTAAAATTATTTTTTTGATTAATTTTGATATTTTTCATGAATTGATTGTTTTTGTATATATTTTTAATTGTTTAAAAATACTTCTGACTTTTCAAAAATTATGAAATTTTTTGTCTAAGGTCCTTTGACCTTGTTTGACCTAGGATAAATCTCTTGGCCATTTATTTAGTGTTTTGAAGAGGTTTTAGGTTTTGACCAAACTAAATTTAATTTAAATGCATTTTTAATTTGATTTTTAATTGATTAATTGTGTATAAATTATGTTGAGCCATTTTTATTGACTTATGATGTTTGACTACTTGTTTGGGACTTGGTCAAGGTTGATTTGACTTTTGTTAAGTTAAAATCATTGGATTTAGGGGATTGATGAAATGTACATTTCATCTCCCGAAATAAATGAATGATTTTACTTTGATAAAATTCCTCCCATGACTAATTTGTGTTTCTCTCATCTCTCCTCCTTCTTTATCTTCAATCCCATTCTCTCCCATCCTTTCCACTGACCAATGAAGTCTCAATATCCTAAGGCTAATTGGTTCATCAAAAACCTTGTGTTAGATGAACCAATACAAGTATGGATGAGATAGGTCCATCTTTTTGTGTGGAAACTTGGCTTTTTTTCCTTCCTTTGGAAGATGTCTTGTTTCAAGGGTCCATGCTTGTGAATAGAGGGTTGAGTGTTCTCCAAAGGATGACTTAACCAATTGAAAAGAAAAACATCACTGACATCTAATCAAATAACATTTGACTAACTTTTATTAATCTTGCTTTTATTTCTAAGTCATTTACTTTATGCAATTTAAATTCAAGTCATTTACCATTTCATTTCTCATTTACATATCATTTAACTTGTTTATGTTTATGTCATTTTCACTTTCCTCACTTGAGCCATATATTGTGATTGTATATATTCATTTGTGTATTTTATTTGTCTTTATGGTCTTAGGACCTTAAAATACTTAATAAACAACAAAACCCTAAAAAATGTTTGTGTGGACTGTTGGATTTGATCTGAGCTTTTGGACTTAGAATTAGGCAACAACCCCTATGCAAAAGGACTTGGCCAATGCCAACATTTCTAGGACCAAGTTATTGTGATTTGAGCTTTCATCTGATGCAAGTCCTGGAATTCATTTAATTTCATCTACTACGTAGTCTTGATACAACTGTTACTTTGAACCTATGTCTAATGCTTTATTCTGAGTTAATTAAGGAGTATTTCATCTGATACATGAGGAGACAAAGAAGACTTTTAGCTGTGAAGTTACTTGCTTGGATGTGGTCATCTTTATTTGATGCCTTGCTCTTGATATTGCTATAGGCTTGCAGATTATTGCTTGATTTAAAGTCCAAAGGGAAAGTGGGTTTTCTATATGACATTCTTGTCTGTTGGATTCTCATTGGTCAGATATTTTCAACTCTTAACTTTTAATTATGTGCTTAGGATTAGTCTCTTCATCTCCTCCCACTTCTTAAATTTCAAAATCTCTCCCCTTTTTCAAAAATCTTCTTTGCTTGTGATTTCTAAACTTAGACGTTATTGTAAATTAGAAACTCTGGCCTTATGCCATTGCATCTTTTAACTTTTTTCTTAAATCAAACTTGTAAATAAATCTAATCTTATTGACTTAAAATTTCGAAATACAAAAAGAACTAACACCTATTCAAACTTGTGGGACCTTTGTGCCTCTTTTAACTTAAATTTTGATTAAAAGAAATTCACTTATTTTGAAATTGTTACCACGAACTACGAGTTTTTTGTCCCTCATTTTTATGTTGGTACGTAGGCATATATCCGAAGGTCTTGTCAAACACAAAAATATAATCAATGAGTTCTTTTCTCATCCTTACACTCTATTTTTCTCAAACATCATTTTATACAAAAACACGTACACACATAAAAAAAGGGATCCCTAGGAGTACCTAGGACACTTTGGGTGCTAACACCTTCCCTCTATGTAACCAACCCCTTTACCTGTAATCTCTGGCATTTTATTAGTTTTGATATGAAAACTTCTTATCGTTGGGGTTTGTTCGTACTTTTCCCTTTTCCTTTGAAAATAATAAAAGCATGGTGGCGACTCTGGTTTTATTAACGTTAAGTTTATCCATAGCTTAATGGTCATGAATTTACCGCTACAGAAATTATGTGGCGACTCTGCTGGGGAGTAGTCCTCAGTGGGTTTAGCCAGTTTTTTATGTGTATATAATTGTATATTTGATGTTTTTATATTTGTTTGTGTGATATAATCTGCTTGTTGTGCTTGGTGATCTCTGAATGGTGATATAAGTTCTACCCCGAACTTTAGTGCAATTAAGATAGGAGGATGGTATAGTCATGTTCGACTTGTGTGGAGTAGTCCTTAACATGTTGGCTTGAGACCCATCTACTCAGTGGAGACCCTTTTGGAGCTATTGATGTCACACAAGTTATTTGTGGTTAGGCATTACTTTCTCTGATTTGGGGTCCGAGAAGCTGAGGACCGTAGAACATTTAACCCAACTTGGCCTATTCAGGACGTAGTGTGGAGACTGTTCAGGTGTAGACTTGATAATAGTTGTTACGCGATACTACACTGAGACGAGTTTCTCTTGAGAATATTATAGGTTGATGAGTCAGTCATCCTAACCTATAATATCCGATAGATGGAATTAAGACTCTGGGAACTTTTTAGAACATGATCTACAGGTTTTTATCCTTAGTACACTCCTTTGAGATGGTTCTTAACCTGACTTCATGCTTGTGACTCACAGCAAACCCTTTGATTCTTGGTTGATCCAATCAAGTCTTGTCAATATCAATGGAACTTGGGTGTTGATAAGGTGAACACCATAATCCACCAAAATGGATAATTGATCTTGACAATGATTTGATTCATCCTTGGACCTTTGTTTGTTTGCCTTGTTGTGATCCCTTTTTTGTGATTGTTGCATTCATGCATTCATGCATATCATAACATTCATCACACGAAAAATAACTTCAAGGAACTGAGGTTTTATTTGCAAATATTTTCAGACCATGGATTGTGGACAAAGGAACACTAAGAAGTACAGTTTCAGATGTCTTGATTTGAAAGAGCTAAGGAAGTTGTCATCCTTTGTATTAGATCCCTTGGACTTCAAGCAACATCATGGGAAGCTTCTATTCGTGTTATCTACTAATATGGTTGAAGGAGTCTTAAGTGTGTTGGTTTAGTTTTATGATTCTCTCTACCGTTGCTTCACTTTTCCCCATTATCAGCTTATACTTATGTTAGAGGAGTATGCCCGTCTCCTATGACAAGGTGCCTTTTAGTGGATTGGGGGAGATTCCCAGATATCATATCATAGCTGAAGCTCTTCATCTAAAGAAGTCTGAGATTGAGGCTCATTGGATGAAGAAAGGAGGAATTTTTGGGTTGACTTCTGAGTTTCTCATTGGAAAAGTTGTTATCTTTTCTCAAGCCGGTAGTGTGGACGCTATTGAAGCCATCTTTGTGTTGCTCATCTATGGTTTAGCTTTGTTTCCTAACATTGATGGTTTTATTGATGTTAACACCATTAGAATCTTCTGGATTGGGAATCCTGTGCGTACCCTGCTAGGTGACGTGTACTTCTCTTTGCATCTGAGGAATTCTAAAGGTGGTGGGACTATTGTGTGTTGTGTTACTTTTATGTACAGATGGTTTACTTCGCACTTGCGTCAGACGCCTGCTTTTATGGAAAACAAGCAATGTCTACGGTGGTCTCAGAGACTTATGTCCCTCACTAATGATGATATTGTTTGGTACGACTCTGCATTGGGTAACATGGATATTATTGACAATTATGGTGAAATATCTAATGTGCCTCTCATTGGTACGCAAGGAGGAATCAACTATAACCCTGCTTTGGCTCGTCGTCAACTTGGGTTCCCCTTGAGAGATAAACCTAATAACACTCAGTTAGAATGTCTTTTCTATCAAGAGGGTAAAGATCCCCAACATTTGAAGCAGAAGATGATAC
Organism: Lathyrus oleraceus; assembly: GCF_024323335.1. Classification (NCBI taxonomy): domain Eukaryota; kingdom Viridiplantae; phylum Streptophyta; class Magnoliopsida; order Fabales; family Fabaceae; genus Lathyrus; species Lathyrus oleraceus. Next base: position 182,422,306 of record NC_066580.1, on the reverse strand, counting down.
ATGCTTGGCATAATGTGCATAGGAAAGGAAGATCCGAGCTTGGTTCATGCAACTGTGTAGCTTTGGAAGCTTACACTACTTGGGTGAAGAAGAGAGCTTTGAAGTTGAAGATGTCGTATGCTTGTGAGAGACCTATGTCTATGGTTGTGGTTGAGCCATGAACTCTACCTAACCAAGATGTAGAGGAGTTGAAAGACGGATTCGCCAAGATGAAGCATGAGAAATATATGTGGGAAGAGTGATTCCATGCTTTAAGCCGAAAGCATGCGTAGTTGCAGCTTGATTCAAAGGACCAATATGCGCTTATTGAACTTCTTGAAGACCGAGCAGTGAAGAGACAGAGAGAGCCATATGGTCCACCTACCTCTAGTATTCCTCAGCCTTCCGGTGCTTGGAAGAAGATTGTTGATCAGTTTGTCCTTGAGAAGGCTCAGATGAAGACTTCTTTTGAGTTTGAGATCCGGCGCATCCAAAGGAAGTACGCTCCAATAGCCAGATCATCTGACACCGTTGTTAGGGGATCCTTAGGATGACTAGTTTCCTTTTCTCTCATATTTGTACTTTGGTTTCTGAAATTGTACTCACCGATATAACACTCGTGCTAATCAACCTAGAATTATGGAGCATTTGGAACAAGAGAACAGAGAATTGAAGGATGATATTGCTCGGTTGACTGCCATGATGGAGTCTGTTTTTGTTGCGCAGAATTAGTCTTCACCAACTCCCGCAACTCCTCCCTAGAGGACTGTCATCTCCGAGGTTGCTATCTCAACCATGCCTGTTGCTGCTACTCAATTCGGTCTAACTATGCCTGCTGGATTCCCGTGGGGGATTCCACCAAATTTCATGCCTGAAGGGTTTGCACCTACATTTGCTTCTATGCCGGCATCTAGCCCGATCATGTTTATGCCGCCTCCAGTTGTTCATACCTTGCCTCGTGTCGAGGACACCATCTACCATTCTGAGCCGTCAGAGGGCCTAGATGTTTATGAGAAAATGGACGAGATGAAGGATCAGTTCCTTGAGTTGCAAAAGGAATTGAAGACTCTGAGAGGAAAAAACCTGTTTGGGAAAAGTGATGTTGAACTCTATTTGTTACCAAATGTGAAGATCCCGATAAAGTTCAAAGTCCCTGACTTTGAAAAGTATAAGGGAAATACTTGTCCACTTAGCCACCTTGTTATGTATGCCAGAAAGATGTCAACTCAAACTGATAATGATCAGTTACTGATTCACTACTTTCAAGACACTTTGATTGGTGCTGCTCTGAGATGGTATATGGGGCTAGACAGTGCAAGTGTTAGCATGTTCAATGATTTGGATGAAGCTTTTGTGAAACAGTATAAGTATAATATGGACATGGCGCCTGATAGAGACCAGCTGAGGTCTATATCTCAGAAGGATAAGTAGACATTTAAAGAGTATGCCTAAAGGTGGAGAGAGCTTGCCGCTCAGTTTAATCCTCCATTGGAAGAGAAGGAGATGACGAAGATTTTCCTGAAGACCTTGAGTTCGTTTTATTACGAACGAATGATTGCTAGTGCCCCCAATGACTTTATCGAAATGGTAAACATGGGGATGAGGTTAGAGGAAGGAGTCCGTGAGGGATGTCTGTCTAAGGAAGAGGTGTCATCCAGTAGGAAATATGGAAGTGGTTTTTCCAAGAAGAAGGAAGGGGAAACCAATGTAGTGTTCGTAGGGAGGCAGAGGAGGCCTCATGTCAGAAGAAAACTTCAAGCGCGTCAGCATCAATATCAAGTTTCATCAGTAATTCCAGTGTTTTCAAACAATTCCAATAGATAATCAGTGCCAATTCAATAATAAAGTCAACAACAACCGTAATAAAGAACCAACAACAACAACAACAATAATCAACAACAAAACTTCGAGAGGAAGAAGGTTTCTTTTGACCTTATTCCTATGTCGTACGTCGAACTCTACTCATCTTTGGTTCTCAAGAACCTACTTCAACTAAGAAATCCACCTCAATTTCCTAAACCACTTCCATGGTGGTATAAGCCTGAACTCTGCTGTGCCTTTCATCAAGGATCTCCCGGCCATGATATTGAGAACTGTTACCCGTTTAAGTACGAGGTCCAGAAACTTGTGAAGAGTGGGATGGTGTCCTTTGAGGACCCTGCGCCGAATGTAAAAGCCAATATATTGCCTGCCCATGGTAACTCTTCTGTCAACATGGTAGATGGTTGTCTTAGAGAATGTAAGGTTTATGATGTTCGCCATATCAGATAGAATTTCCTTGCAATTCATATAGATATCTATTTGGTCAATGATTGTGAACATGACCATAATGGTTGTGTGGTATGTAGCGTGAACCCACGAGGATGTGTCATTGTCAAGAGGGACATTCAGAGATTGATGGATGAAGGGCTTATCCAAGTTTTTCAGTCAAGGGAAGTAGATGATGTCAATGTAATAATACCAGTGTTCAAAACCCCTTAGCGGGTAGTAATTCAATTTGATAGTAGTAGCAGCAACAACATCAATAGATCGGTATCACCGCTAGTAATACGGTTAGCGAGCCTCGTCTCATATACATCCGATGAAGTTGTTCCTTATTAGTATAATGCCACCATGGTGGAGAATGGTCAAGAGGTCCCATTGCCTACGACAAATTATGTTGTGAATATAGCTGATATCGCGAAGCTGACCCATAGCGGTCGTGTTTTTGGTCCCGTCTTTCCAAAGGAAGTAGAGAATGTTCCGGTCAGAAAGAAGGTTGATATGCCTATGGTAAACCTAGTTCGTGCTCTAGTGTGTCCGTCTGATGAATCCAGCAAACTGAAGTCTAACGATGATGATGAGGTACTGCAATTAATTAAGAAGAGCGAGTTTAATTTGGTGGAGCAGCTGCTCCAAACTCCGTCAAAGATTTCAGTGATGTCTCTGTTGATGAATTCTGAAGCGCACAGCGAAGCATTGCAAAAAGTGTTAGAGCAAGCCTAGGTTGAGCATGACGTTATTGTGGATCAGTTTGACCATATTGTTCCTAACATGACTTCTTGCAACAATCTGAGTTTTTGTGATGAAGAACTTCCCAAGGAAGGCAGAAATCACAATTTGGCACTACATATATTAATGAATTACAAGGAGGATGTGTTGTCAAATGTACTAGTTGATACCGGTTCTTCTTTGAATGTACTCCTGAAATCAACTTTGTCTAGATTATCCTATCAAGGGGCCCCGATGAGGTATAGTGGCGTGATCGTTAAAGCGTTTGATGGTTCTCGCAAAACCGTCATTGGAGAAGTGGACCTTCTAGTGAAGATAGGTGCGAGTGATTTTCAAATTACTTTTCAAGTAATGGATATCCACCTGGCCTATAGCTGCTTGTTGGGAAGACCATGGATTCATGAGGCTGGAGCTGTGACGTCCACTCTGCACCAGAAATTGAAATTTGTGAAGAACGACAAGCTTGTCGTTGTGGGTGGAGCGAAAGCGCTTTTGGTAAGCCATCTGTCATCTTTTACATATGTGGAAGCTAAGGAGGAGGTTGGAACTTCATTCCAATCCTTATCTACTGCTGAAGAGAAGAAAACTGGGGCACCAATGTCTTCTTTCAAAGATGCTCAAAAAGCTATTGAGACAGGCAATACAAATCAATGGGGCCATATGGTAGAAGTCTGCAAGAACAAGAGTAGAGCCGGATTGGGTTTTCAACAAGGGCCATTCAAGGTCAAAGCTGAAGAAGTGCAACCGAGTTTCTATAGCGGATGGTTCATCCATGGTAATGAACAACACTCAGCTGCTATGATCGAGGATGATGAAGATGAAGATTGTGCCAACTTTGTGACGCATGGCAAGACTTGCGACAATTGGGTTGCTGTTGATGTTCCTATTATTGTTCATCGCTCTAAGTAATTTGTTTTTCATTGTTTTAAGAAAAATCCTTCTCCTATGCCAAAGGGAGAAGTGAACATTATTAGGCATTTCTAATTATCATCAATAAAATGCAATTCTATTCATCCACATCTATGATGTTTTATTTTTACTTTTCGCTTTTCTGAAAAATGGAAATCACAAAAAAAGATAAATAAATAATAATTGTCCATCTACATAATATTTGGTCATAATTCACTTCTCTAAAATTAAAATATCAAATCATTATGCAGGTTGGTTCCCAAACCCATTGAATACAATGATCCTACTCCCTCTCCAAACTTTGATTTCCCTGTGTTTGAGGCCGAGGAAGAGATTGATAAAGAAGTGTCTGATGATTTATCTCGTCTACTTGAGCATGAGGAAAGATCCATTCAGCCATTCAAAGAGCAGATTGAGTTAGTCAACTTGGGTTCTAAAGATGATGTGAGGGAAGTAAAGATTGGGTTTCAACTATGTCCAGAGGTTAAGAAGGGGTTGATTGGTCTTCTCCAGGAGTATTCAGATGTGTTTGCTTGGTCCTATCAACACATGTCTGGTTTGGATTCTGAGATTGTGGAGCATAGATTGCAGTTGAAGCCAAAATGCCCGTCGGTCATGCAGAAGTTGAGAAGAACTTATCTTGATATGGCAGTAAAGATCAAAGAAGAAGTGTAAAAGCAAATTGATTTCGGTTTTCTTGTTACCGCTGAGTATCCACAGTGGGTGGCCAATATTGTGCCTGTTCCTAAGAAGGATGGAAAAGTTCGCATGTGTGTGTTTACCAGTGATTTTTGATAAACAACCGCTAGTCTTCCAAATTTATATATTTTTGGTAACTTACAGGATTGACTAGATTGATCCTAGGACATGTGTCTCAAGAATTATTATTACGGTGATTTGACTCATGGTTAAGTTTGTTTCTGGTTTATGGACAATGAAAAAGTGTCTTGACAACAATTCTAAACAAAACTTATGACTCTATGAACAAAGTAAATGACGATAACTTTGTAGTAAAAGGCTTTTTAAAGATAACGAAAATACTTGGAAAGGGTAAAGATAAGTGACTCAAAGTAAATGCTTTAAGTTTTGAGAAAGTACTGGAAATGAAGACTTGGCGAAATGTAAATGCAAAAGTAAAGATGATGATAAAATACTGAAAATAAGGGCAATTCGACAGAATAAAAGGCAGTGAATAACTTTAATTTAAATGACTTGTATGAAATAGATAACATGAACGAAACTTATGGTGTTCTTTATACATACATTTTCAGCGTAAAACTCTTTTCTCTCGCTCTGGTACTTCGAGTATATTTTGTGAATTTCTGTATATCTGTTTGAACACACGGAAATCTAAAACTAAGGCCCCTATTTATAGCAATTCGACCCTAACGCCCTCTACACATATGACTGCCACGTTCGACCTTCTCAAGCGTTGCATATCTCATATGTTTCCACGTGTTGGCCTGACGAAACTGCTTCGTTTAAATTTCAAAATCCTTCCCGCTTGAAGCTTCGACTATGTGAACGCCTATGTCGAAGAGAGCTTTGTGGGGATCCAAAAATCTTCTAAGTCTCAGACTTCGACAATGAAGATTTGGTCATCGAAGAAAAGACTTCAGCAAATAGCTTCGACACAACTATTTTTATTTATTCTTCAAAACATCACACTTCCAAAGAATTTCAACTATCTGTCGAAATCTCCAGCTAACAAATTGCCCCCAAGAAATGTCTATTTCGAATTATTGTAGAAATGGACATTTTTTTGTAATCACCAGATTTCGACTAGAGACCTTTCATAGACCAAAAAGTCCACATTTGTCAGTTAATCATGATTAACTTTTTCAAAACGTCTCATCAGAATGTGTGCGCAGTTATTTGTCATCATGAACTTCAACTTCCAAGAAAATGAACAACAATCCCTGCACCCTTTTCTCAGAAAAACCACCATGTGGCCCACTACCCTGGTAAAGCGTAACCAGTCAGCTTCGTAGGTTTAACACTATAAAAGCTCACTTGTCATTTCTTTCTTTCTTTTCACGAAAATTTCCATTTTCCACCAAAGTTCATCTTCTACAACTTCTCTGAAAATGCTTCTTCTTCCCTAAAACCCTAATCTTTCAAAATCTCCAAAACCCATTACAATGTCTTCTGATAAACAACAAAAGCAATCAAAGATCATCAAAGGTGCTAGATCCTCAAAAAGTTTTTCTTCCCAGAACATTTCAACTAGCACAACCATCACTGTTGGGGATCGGGAATACATCACTGCTCCAAAACTTTTGAAAGAACAGAAAGCAATTTTTGCTTCTCAGGTAATGGTTCCTTCACTACTTTTTGGAAATGCTTTAGGGTTTTTAGGCCCATTAGTCTCTGAAGAACATTTAGAGAAATGTGCTCTGTTTTTTCCCTGTCATCATACTACTAAACCCATAGCCAACAAAACCGTTTCCTCTAGAGATAATGAGGATCTAACCCAGAGAGAGGCTTTTCAACTGGATTTTATCACTGATAGTTTCAGACCCTTTCGGTCTTGTCCAACTCTAGACAAATCCTATCTAGCTTGGTTAACAAAAGTTGAGAAGAAGAAAGCTTCATTTTGGAAGGAATTGGGTATTTTTTACCTGATTCAGATGTCAAAGCTAGGATTCAGTTACTGCCAGCCTTTATTATTATCCAGCCTATATTTCTGGTATATCACATATAACACCTTTCATCTCCCTTGTGGAATGATGACTCCCACATTTTTCGACATAGCTGCCATCGCTGGACTTCCTCCGACAGGAGAAACCTTCGACCCCTACCAAGACTGTGAAAACTTGATCGACTTTAACGTTAAGAATGCTTCGTTCAATACTTACATTAATCTGTAACACGTTGATGGAGAAGAAGTTTTTGATATAGAACATATAACATTCTTAGGTCTATGGTTGTCCAAGTTCTTCTTCTGCTGCAAATCTTTACAAGTTGCTAAGAGATTTTTAACGCTCGCTAACCAATTGCATGTTGGTCGAAGAGTGTGTTTGAGTGAACTCTTATTGGCTAGTTTGTACGAAAGTCTAGGATCGGCTAGTGCTAAGTTAAAGGAATATGAAGCTGGTACCAATTTATTACTATATGGGCCTTATTGGCTTCTTCAATTGTGGCTTAATGCCACTTTCGAATCCTTTTTACCAACACGAGGAAACGTCGAAGAAAGTTCCCCAGAGATAATAAATCGAAGCATTGAGGGTACCAGACTCCTTCGACTGACTCCAGTTGATGATGTTGACAACTTACAAACTTCCCTCACCAAATACACCTTGATGTTCTCGAAGCGTCACCATTTCCTTCCTTCGATGGCTCCTCTTGCCAGTCGAACCCATGGTCCTTCCTGGTTCACTGCCTCGCTCGAAAATGCTGTGAAAAATGCCAACACAGAGATCGAAGACATATGGCGTGCCTTTCTCCTCCCAAGGCTGCTTATTTCTAGGATTCTGCCAGTAAAGAGCCATGTGTGTCTGTTGGCTTATCAACCTAATTTCGTCTCTCGATAATTTGGGTTGTGTCAACTTATCCCTGTTTTTTTATTCAAACGAAAACACGAGATCTGCTATGTAGGGACTGAATGGAGCACTCGAGACATTACAATCCCCAAAGAACTCTATGCAAATTTTTCCGAATTCCAATTAATAGCCTTCCAAACGTCGTTCTATTCCACCAATGGTTTTTCCACTTGGTGGACAGATTTCTATTCTAAGAATATGTTTTCTACTGCTGAAATCAAAGAACGTCTAACGAAGGCCTTTTCATCTTTGTAGGAAAATGTCCCCAAGGGTAAGCTTACTCACTCTGAAGAAATCCAAGCATTCCAAAAGTACTTTGAAACTGCCTATGACCCAATGAACTCTGTTGGAATCGTTTGTGATGCAGCGCCAATTGTAAAAGAAAAATTTGAAAAGCAAATTGCCAAAAGAAAATCTCTCAAAGCTGTAAAACCTGAATTGAAATATGATTTGGCCTTTGAGTGTGAACCACCCAAATTTCCAAAGTTACCCAGTGCAGATTTTGCTTTTTCATTTTTTCCCCCTTACCCAAATTGGTTTACATGTGGGAATATTTTTAATGAATTGAAAAATGACCAACAAAGACCTGCTAAAAGGGTAGTTGCAACCAAACATACCTTAGACAGTTTCAAAGGCTTTCTTCACTTCGACTTAGCTGTAGTGAGAATTAATTCTCTGACATGTGAAGGTGTGGAATGTTTGGATTTCTTGGTTTTACAACTCCCTTTCGTATTTTTGCCAATCTTTTAAACATTTGCATGTTTCGACTAACTCATATCCTTCTTTAGTTGTCGAAAGGAAGGTGGCGAAGAAAGAAAAGCCTGTGGCGAAGGCTAGTTTGAATACTGCTTCCAAGCCAACTACCTCTTCCAGCCAGGGAGTGCCTTCTGGTGCTGCTCCAGAGAAAACGAAGAAGAGTTCAAAGGTATTACATCAAATAACTTCTTTGTCTCTTTCGTATTTTTTTGACTATGTATAATTTTCTTTTTCAGGGTAGTGGCAAGCCTCCTTTGACACCCAAGAAAAGAAAAGTCTCCCCTGCTAATATAATTCTTGTCGAAGATGATGAAGAGGATACCCCTCCAACTCCACTCAAGAAAAAGCAGAAGAAAAATAAGGCAACAATTGCCTCTTCCCAAACAAATAAACAACAAGGTGTCGAAACCAACTTTCTCCCTCCTTTTCCAAAGAAAACTCCATCCCAGCCCTCTGGTGGCACAACACTGGAGCACATTGGGAGCAATGCCTTCGACCCTGAGGCTCAACAGGTATACTTCGATCTTGAGTATTTTATCTTTCGACAAACTCATACTCTATTCTAACACTTTGTTTTCAGGACAAAGCCACCACTCCCCTCATTTCTACCGCCAATCAAAGTGATCCTTCGAGCGGCATGAATCCATCTCCTCCTCTGACAATCAGCGGTGCTATCCAAAACAAGGCTCTTCGAATGGAGCTCAAAATCTTGAAGCAGATAACGCTCAGAACGAAGAAGAAACCTCTTCTCCTGGTGAAGATGGTAAAAGAGATTCGAAGCACGTTGACGAGAAGGACTCAACAGGGAAAGAAGATTCTGAGGATACTCCTAGTAATTCTCCTGCCAGAGTTGCGTTCCCTTCAGATGATGCTGATGAGGATGATCAAGATTCTGATGAGATCGAGGGGTATTTTCAGGAAGATGAAGACATGAATGTGGGAGAAGCTGATACTGAGGGAAATCAAACTGGAACTCGTAATGCCAGCGTCGACACGGTCCCAAATCCAACTAAAGTTCGACCATCCATCACCCAGACTTCACCTGTACCACTTACTGAGGAGGAGAAAAAAGCTTTAAAACAAACTGATTCCCTCAAGTATGTGAGGTTAATGATGGCTCAAAGAAAGTCTTCTTCAAAGAAAAGTATTTCTGGAGCTTCGACCCATTCTGGTGCCAGTGCAAACGAAGCATCACATGACGAACTCCTTCAGCAGGTGAAGAAGGCAGTTTTTGATGTAAATCTCTTTGACGAATGAAGGAATAATGTGGGAGCGAGCTTCAGCATAAAGAAGCTGATAAGCAAGATTAACATTACTGCTTGCCCCACTGATGTAGGTGAAGCCCTTATTGATATTCAGAACCTCATTGACCAAGTGTGTGATGAATATCATAGGGAGGTGGGTGCCAAAGCTAAGCTTCTATCGACTGAAAAATCTCAAGCCACTGAGTTTGACAATGCCCTTCGAACTTCACAAGCTTCTGAGGAGTTAGCCGCTTCCAGAAAATCAACCCAAGCAGAGTTCGACACTTATACTGCTTCGATACGTCTCTAGGAATCTCATATTGCAGAATTGCAGAAGAATATTTTTGACGCTAAGGCGAAGCAGGCTGCTATCCAAAGCTTGGATAATACTGAAGCTGATGATCTAGCGAAGCAAAGCGTAGATCATGTCGAAAAGGCTACGACTATGAATGAAGATATTGCACGCCTCAGAGGGGTTCAAGCGACTGTTTAGTATAAGATTGGCTTGGCAAAGAAAAAATATGATCGGATGAGGGCGACTATTCCTTTTTGATTTCCTCCTGTATTTTTTCTTTTCGACTCTTGTTTACTTGTAACTTGATTAAGATGAAAACCATTTTGGCACATATTTGGAGTTTAAATATCTTCACCATTTTGGCCATGATAGTTCTTTACTTACTATGCTGTTATAATTTTAACTTCGTGCATAAATGGTTGATACTTCTTTAAGTATTTCCCATTTACTTTTAGGATTCTTCGATCCTCTGTTAATTCTTCTATTTCGTATGCATTGTTTTAAAAGGCTTTTAAAATTCGAAAAGGTCCTTCCCAATGTGGAGACCATTTTCCTAATGCTTTATTCTTTCGATCCATAGGTAATATAACTTTCCAAACTAAATCATTCAAAGTGAAGGTTTTACCTTTGACCCTCTTATTGTATGCCCTTGCTACCCTCTCCTTCTGTCTTCTTAATACTTCTAACGCATGCAACCTTTCTTCGTCCAAATCCACCAACTCATTTATCATCATTTCCCAGTATAAGTCAGATGGAATTTCTCCTTGTCTTTGGATTCTCACTGATTTCAAGTAAATTTCGACAGGTAATACTGCATCATGTCCAAATGTAAGTTGGAAAGGCGTAGTGTTAGTGGCTTCTTTAGGGGAGGTTCGACAAGCCCAAAGCGCTCGGTCTAAAGTTTTGTGCTAATTTTTTGGCTTCTTCCCTACATGCTTTTTGATTAAACCAATTATTACTTTATTGGCTGCTGCGACTTGCCCATTGGCTTGAGCATAATAGGGTGTGGATGTTAATAATTTGAAACCCATCTCCTTTGCAAATTCTTGCATCTTTCGACCAGTAAAAACTGATCCTTGATCTATTGTTATACTTTCTGGGATTCCAAATCTATATAATATTTGCCTTTGAATGAATTCGATAACAGTTTCTTGATCCACATTTACTAAAGGTACTACTTCGACCCATTTAGTGAAATAGTCAATTCCTACAAGTATGTACCTTTGCCCTTTGGATGAATTGGGTCGAATTTCCCCAATTAGATCTAATGCCCAACCTATGAAAGGCCAAGGTTTAATGATTGTATGAAGCTCACTTGCAGGAGCATGTTGAATTCCTGCATGTATTTGACATTCTTGGCAACCCTTAGCAAACTATATACAATCTTTTAACATGGTGGGCCAATACATTCCATATCTGAAAAGCAACCATTTCATCTTATGGCCTGCCTGGTGTGCTCCACAGGCTCCACTATGTATACTAGATAATTCCAAGTAAGCTTCATTTTCTCCTAAACATTTCAATAGGATCCCTTCAGGGGTTTTCTTGAATAATTCATTCCCCACCAAAATATAAGATGAAGCCTTGTACTTGGTTTTTCTTTCTGTATCTGTCGAAGGGTCCTTAAGATAATTAATAATTGGATTCCTCCAATCTGTATCTATTAAGGTATCAATGGCCAGTACTTCAAACTCCTCTTTGTTAGCATATCCTAACTGAGATGAGAAAAGAACTTGATTTTATTGCTTTTGGACTCGATAAAGTCGTAGACTTCATGCCTACGTATCTCCAAGGCGCAATGGAGAAATCAGAATCCACGTAGTTCTCCCAAAAGAAAAGGGGAAAGTCTGTTTTGTTGATTTTAGATTTGAACGAGCCTAAACCCTAAAGAAATAAATAAATGGGCTCATTACAGGAAAGCCCAAGAGTAAGCTTATGAGTGTGTGAAAAGGGTTTCTTAAACGGCGACCGTTGGAATCGCATCGGGTTTCTCTTTTTTGGATTTTTCGATTTTTTAATATAAAACGTGAACAATACGATTAAACACACAATACAGAACATAAAAAATGCGAGAAAGTAAATTATTACAACACAGTTAGCTATGAATAGTTAGCATTACGAATAGTTAGTGGAGTTAATCGAGCTGAAACTGAAACGAAACGGTTAGTAACAACATAAACAAATATAAAAAAACAATATAAACATTTACTTTAGACAAAATAAACATTTGATATAAATAAACATTTAAACAAATAATTAATTTAACTAACATTTAAATAAAACATATATGCAAATAACAATAAAAGATAAACAATATTTAGTAAACAAAAGTAATATATATATATATATATATATATATATAATATATATATATATATATAATATATATATATATATATATATATATATATATAATATATATATATATATATTATATATAATATATATATATATATATATTATATATATATATATATAATATATATATATATATATATATATATATATATATATATATATAGATATATAATAGACAAAAATAATATATATATATATATATATATTATATAATATATATAATATATATATATATATATATATATATATATTATATATATATATAGATAAATAATATATTAAAACACATGTCGGCAAGCCGGAACTTTGCCGATTTCAGAGATAAGTGAAGAATATTACCTTGTGTGAAGAGGATGAACTTCTGATCGTCCAAATGATCGACCGAAAGCTGGAAACCGTCACCGACGCAGTGCTGGCTGCCTTCGTGAGTACCTGACTTCAACGTCGCTTTTGATCGGTGAAACGACGCCGGAATGAAATGAACCTTGGATATTTGTGACCTAGACTCAACGAACTTCAAAGATATGAAATCGGTTTTGTGTTTCGGTGAATAATCGGGACGATTTTGGGTTACCGAAAATGAAGAACAAGTGAAATACGGTAATGCTTTTGGAAAAATATTTCTTTTCAATTCTCTGTTTCTCTCACCACACGTTTTTTCCTTACTGATCCACCTTCTTCTTTTCTTTTTCTTACTAACCACATCTATATATATATATATATTTAGATTACTTAAACAATAAGAAACCTAAAAAATATCTAACATAAATTAATAATATATATTTAGATTACTTAAACAATAAGAAACCTAAAAAATATCTAACATAAATTAATAATATATATTTAGATTACTTAAACAATAAGAAACCTAAAAAATATCTAACATAAATTAATAATATATATTTAGATTACTTAAACAATAAGAAACCTAAAAAATATCTAACATAAATTAATAATATATATTTATATATTATATAATAATAATAATAAACTAATATAATATTAATCCTAATTAAATAAACTAATTAACAACTAAACACAATTAATATTAAGCACAAATAATATTAAATGGCACACGATTAAAATACGATAAAATCGAGCGACACGAACGCGATAAAAATGATGACAATTTGCACAGCAAAACAGACAAATTGATAAAACCAATAGACCAGTAAACCGGTAAACCAGTAAAATCAACAACACGACTCAAACAGACTCGATTAAATCACACGGCACAATACGTAATTAAATAAACAACCCTAGGCAATAATAAAATCAACACGACATCACGAAAACGCTGACAAACACAATCACAAATAATCGGACAATACGAAAACTCTAATATATTCGAAATACAGTCAAAATACCGACAAACAAACAATTAAATAGATAAAAACGCACAAAACCTAATCGAAGCGATGCCACGCACAACAGAGATAAGCGAGATAAATACGAGGCAACGATATCGGCCAGGTTTTGCTAAAACAACGAAATACAACACGGTAAGCAACGAAAACACACAAAACCTAATCAAACCAGTTGTCACGCGAAGTTTAAGAAATTGAGATGAATACGAGACAACGAGATTAATCAAGATATGGTCAACAAAGCCAAAGTCAAATTTTGGGGTGCGACACTTGGTGATCTCAAACCACTCACAAGGGGTCCCACCTAAAGGGAAAAGGAACCAAGATGCTCAATGATCCTTGAGGGTATGCAATGCAATGTTATGATGCCATGAGGGATCTTAGGGACAAGATTGGGGTCTTACAGCGGGTACTCCAGTTGGTGCTCCATCTTGTTGAGATTATCCAAACATCTAGTTGTGATGATTCAAATCTTTGTTATTTGTATCCTTTGTGCTCATTTGTCAGGATGATCATATACATATTCATGCATATATATGCATGCAACACAACATCAGATATTTCATTGTGCATTTTTATTGCATTAATCTTTCTTCTGATCCCCTGCATTTGTGGTATTATTTCCTCATGCATATTTGATGTGTCTGTCCTCCGTCAATCGTAGAGTGACAACCATCGTAAGCAGAAAAAAGTTTATCTTTTCTCCTTTCCCCACTGAGTTATTTCCTCGTGGATGATTATTATTTAAGTATTCCTCCCCAGTTAATTATCTGGATGGAACCACTCCCATTGAGTTATATCCTCATTGGGTTGAGTCCTGTTTGACCACTTCTTTCTAGTTTCTTACCTAGATAGATATTTTGGTCCCCTAAGAGTTTATTACTCAGTAACTGGTAATATCTTTCTTGATGTTGAGTACTTTACCTGTGTTAATTTACCCAGTAATCAGTAAAAGGTAATTTAATTTTTTTATTTTCTCTAGTTGATTCATTTTTCGTTTCCCTGGCAAGTTTATCCTTGATATGTTCATCTTAACCGATGATAGGTACTCTTCCTCTTTGGTATTTTGCCCAGTAATCGGTAGTTATAAACCCCTTTTCCTTTGAGTTTATCCTTGATATGTTCATCTTAACCGATGATGGATATTCTTCCTTTGTGGTATTCTACCCAGTAAAAATGTTGTTATAATTCCTACTTTCCCCAGAAGAGTTCATCCTTGATATGTTCACTTTTACCGGTGGCGGATTGTCTCTTTCTTCGGTCTTCTACCCAGTAACTAATAGTTATAATTCCTATTTGCGGTATTCTACCCACTAAATGGTAGATATAAACCCTATTCTCCCCTCAGAGTTCATCCTTGATATGTTCACTTTAACCAGTGATGAATTTTCTCTTTCTTTGATCTTCTATCCCTACAGATAGTTGTAAACCCTATTTTTCCAGCAGTTTATCCTTGATATGTTCACTTTAACCAAGTGACGGATACTCTCTCTTGGGTATTCTACCCAGTAACAGGCAGTTGTAGTTCCTATTTGGTTTCTTTCCTCCAGTAGGTTATTCTTACCCAGTAACCGATAATGAATATGCCTCATTTTTCTCAGCGAGTCATCTTTGATATGTTTACCCTAACCGGTAACAGACGTCCATCTGCCTGAGTGTATTATCTTCTTACCTAATAGATAATATATCTCTTTTACTCCTGTGTTGAAGTTTTTTTCTTCCCCAGTTGAGTTTGGTTTCGTATTTCTTTGAGAAATTGAATCCCCTTTTGCATTTGAATATTTCAGCTTTTTTCTGATTTACGCATTTTCCCTAGCTGATATTTCTTGCTATATTGGTGTTATCCCAAAACATGTAGATTTCTTCTTTCCCCGATCGAGTATTTCCACTGATTTATTTTCATGGAAAATCCCCTCGTGTCGCCAACAACTTTCAAGTCGTAGCCTGGCCTACGCATAACTTTTATCCCCAGAGTCTCTGTCCCCCAGTGTGTTTTCCTTATGGAATGCGTTATGCTCCTGTGGACTTTTCAGTCTCTCCAGATTCTTTTCCTTTGTGGCAATATATTCCCTCACAAAGATTATTTTTGCATACATATAATATGCACCATGAGGTATCTTAGGGGCCAAAATTTGTTTCTAGATGTTGTTATTGAAGGAGAATAGTGATCCAAAACGCAGCGGAATTGAAAAAAAATATCTCTTTTAGTGATCCTTACGAATGGGCATTATCAGTGATAGAATTGTTACCTCTTGTGGCGATTGAAAACTTTGATGCAGATCTACGGAGCGATCACGAACGTTGAACGGTGACAACACCTCTACTCAGTCCACACGAACGGATTCCTTCAATCTCATTGCTAGCTGCTATGAATGAAGGCTTTGAGTGATAGAGAGAGAAACAAAATTACAACTGCACAAATGCTGCTGCACAAGGGTTCTATTTATAGAACCACTTGTGTGGGCTACAAGCTAAAGATCCCACTTAAGTGTATGTGGCCCATATCTTATAATATGCCAAAATCACTTAAGCGCGTGGTACCTTACCATATTTTGTATTCTACTTAAGTACACCATACCTTACGATGTTCTACACTTCACTTTAGTGCACCGTACCTTACGGTGTTCCTTAATTACTTTATCTCTCATCAATCTGTCCTTTTGTGTGTGACCCTGTAGGTTTTCGCGGCATTGACAATTATATTAAATCACGTATTTAACATAATAAATAGTGAGCGGTATCTAGCAACACATCACTGCTACCCAAGACACGAAAATGTCATATGATCTGACAAATCCTTTTTTGATAATACTTATGTGTATAATTACCCTTTTGCCCTTATGTCTATATTGAACACAAGGAATATACCGTGTCATCCTTGTCCAGTTCAATATTAGGCTCGTAGACATTTATCCTGTTACGCAGGATGGGCAAATTCCATCTAGGTCACTCATATCCCTCAGCATGCTTCGTGGAGTACCCATCAACTGTCTTTATGGTCATCCAGTTACGGACAATGTTTGATCAGCAATAACGCACTCGACTCTACATCTAGGATCCATAGTGGTTTCAGGTCGAAGGATGGTATACACCCTTATCACCATGAGAATAACTTATGACACTTTGCATAACATTCTATATAGTATTCTCATAGCGGGTCAATCCAGTATAAATATTACTCTTAATATTCATACCTATGTTTAAGACTTGATAACTCCTTATTTATGATCCATGAGATGTGATCATCAGTCTATATACATAATAGTCTTAATGCTTTAATGTTATCCCATTTGATAATAAAGCTCGACTACAGATACTTTAAGAATAGTGTCCTTATGTTTAATGGGATCTCATGATTAAGTCACACTTGATACATTAAACGGACTAGCTATACTAGGGACTTTATTAAACAAACATAATAAAGAAAAAGCCTTTTATTATTAATAAATAATTCGATGCAAGTACCAAAAGTATTGGCCTCTAGGGCTTATACCAACAGTTATTTAAGTCCATTATGCTGAGTTGATATGGAGATTTTAACCTTCACATCCTCAGCTAGAATTTCCTTAAATAGAGGCAACTGTAAGACCCCAATTTTGACCCTAAGATCCCTCATGCTAGCTCATCATTTGCATTAGCTTTGGGATCACACCTTGGTATCCTCCTCACCCTTTATTCATTAGGTCTTCTTGGGGAGAGATCACCTAGCACATTTGATTGTATCATACATTATTTTCTTTTGTTATTAACCAAAATACTAAAAATATGTCTATGTATGTGTTTGTTTCTTTTGTAGGTGTGTGTGTGTGTGTGTGTGTCCATTTGTGCCCCCACCAAGCTCACATCTAAGGTTTGAGGCCCACAATGCAAGGGGTCAAGTTAGCAAAGGTTCACATTGGTTACAATTATCATATATGTATCCCCGTGTTCTTTATTTGTCATTTTGATCAAGAATTCATCAAGAGATTGAAGCTTGTTTGCCTTGGAAGCCCTAATTCATCTAGGTATCTTCTATGACTTCCTCAATAAGTTTCTTCATCAATTGGTCAAGGATATCAAGGGATACTCCATTTTGCATCATCCTATGCATATATGATTTTCCATGAGTCCCAGAGATCAAAAGAACTTCAATTTTGCAAGTTGGTTCAAAGAAGTTGACCAGAGAAAGTCAATTAGTCAAATCTAGGGTTCCCTAGACCCTATCTCCTACATGTTTTGTCATATTAAAATGATTCCAAAATAAACTTTACTCTTTATGACATTCCAAACAACTTTTATGTTGGAATCAAGAGCTAAGTTTGCTTGGAAAGTCATTTTTTATGGTGAAAGATTATAGGTCATTTTGTATGTGCCCTAGTTAGAAGGTCAACTTCCAAGGACCATAACTTGATCAATTTTTATGAATTGAAAGACATCCAAGTTTCATGATATATTTAAAGATGTCTTCTCAAACTGTGATACTTTGAGAAATGTTAAAATCTACTTGCAAGGGCATGTGCCAAGAGGAAATATTATAGGTCATTTTTTGCCATTACCATTGAACAAGCAATTTTCCTCAAATTCTAAAATCCTTAACTCCCTCATGCCAAATCCAAATGATGTCAAATTTATGACAAAATTGAAGAGGAATGAAAGAGATACAACTTTGGTAAAGAAACCATTTTCATTTGAATCTCATAGCAAAAGTTATTCAAGGTGGAAGAAGTGGTCATTTGACTTTGTACTTAGAAAATATTCAACCATGTTTGATTTCTCCAACTTCCACCTCGAAATTCATCATGATCCAAGTTCGAAATGAAAAAGTATTCAACATCAAAGTTGTTCCCCTTTATGTCACCTTTCTAAAGCATCCAAGATCACTCAATTTGGACAAGAATTGAGGGACTTGCGCATGGGTTCTTCTCATGGTTTGTTTTGGCAACATTTAAATTCAATTTCCATTTAGCTTTGCATGGCTCGATGTTATGACATCAGTAGCATTTGTGCATGAATTGGAGTGGATTGCAATGATAATTTTGGGCCTTTCACATGTCCATGCACCAACGCACTTGAATTTCTATTTTTGGCTTAAAATTCAAATGGTGTGAATATCACTTTCCATTGTCTATATAATGAACTCATTGGCCTCAGATTGAAGAGGGCACCTTGCCCAAGCCTTGCCAAGCAATCTCAGAACCTCGTTCCATATAATACCTTAAGGATTTCATTGAAATCTAGTTCTTAATTCAACTTCTGTTTGTGAATAAGAACTCCAAGGATTCATAGCCATTTTCATCCCAATCACTCACTGCAAGTAAGAGGAGGAAGAACCAAGTGGATTTGCATCAAGATCAAGCCAAATCACTGCAACTCGAAGGTGATTTTTCCAGATTTTCAAGTCTTCAATTCTCTCTCGTTTCTCCATAATTCTACTTGTTTATTGTTTGTCTGAAGTCCTACCAATGTAGGCAACAAGATTGAGTTGTTTTGAGGTCAAATCGAAGCAACTCAGATCATGTATCTCAAAATTCAATTCCTTGTATCTTTTAATATACTTGGAATTAGGAGAAATTAAGGCCAGATTCGAGCTCCTGAGCTTTTTCTCTTTAAAATAGTGTATGCATTTTTTATTTTGGTGAACTTTGGTGGTGGACGAATCCGGTGAGTTCCACCGGTGAAGACGACCGGAGCTAGGGCTCCGGTGATGTGTCGGCATGCCTCCTAGCCATCTGATCATGTGGAAATGTTTTAATCTGAGCCATTCCTTTTAATTACCATGCGTATAATGCAATGACTAAAGACCACCGCGAAACGCACGCGCTTGGCCATCAGATTTTCCACCTCAATTAATGAGGGAGATCTGATGGGCCTTGTTTTTTCTATTTTCTTTTTAATTTCTGATTTTCTATTTAATCCACTTATTTTGTTTAATTCATATTAATTTCATTTTTAATCCAAAAAATATGGGGCTTTCACCAAAAATCTTTAAATATTTTCCTCTTCCATATTTGAATTAAAATCATTTTTTTGGATTAATTTTTATATTTTTCATGAATTAATTTTTTTTTTACTTATTTTAAATATTTTTAAAATACTTCTGGCTTTCCAAATATTATGAAATTTTTTGTCCAAGGTTTTTGACCTTGTTTGACCTAGGATAAATCCCTTGGACATTTATTTGGTGTTTTGAAGGGATTTGAGGTTTTGTCCATTTTAAAATGCATTTTAATTTGATTTTTAATTGAATAATTGTTTAAAAATTATGTTGAGTCATTTTTATAGTCTTGTGATGTTTTACTTTCTGTTTTGGCCTTGATCATGGTTGATTTGACTTTTGTTTAACCAATACTATTGGATTTAGGGGATTGATGAAATGTACATCTCATCTCCCAAAATGAACGGATAATATTGATCAAATGAAATTCCTCCTATGATCAATTTGGGTTTCTACTTCCCCTTCCCGCTTCATATTCATCCATATTCTTCCCCAATCCATCATTGACCAATGAATTCTCTTCATGTCTAATGCTAGTTGATTCATCAATGACCATGTGTGAGATGAACCAATATGAGCTGACTGAGATAGGTCCCTCCCTTTTTTTGTATGTGGTATGTTTTAGGAGTTTGGTTCATTGTACCAAATCTCTAACATGCATTAACACCTATATTTTTATTGCCCGACCTCAGATAGTTGTGACTTCTACATAAGTCCAATTACGATTGCTTAACATAGATATAAATTTGACCAAAAAGGCATAGCCTTCTTGTAAGTGAGATTGTAAGTCTCCCATTCTTCATGGCATTGTTTGAAGACTTGACCTTCTTTCCTTTCATGAGAGCTAGTGGCATACTTGTTGATTTATCCAAGTTGGATCCCTTCTCATGGATGATGTCTTGGTTCAAGAATTCATACTTGTGAATGAATGGTTGAGTGTTCTCCAAAGAATGTCTTAATCAATTCAAACTCTTCACTAACATTTGACTAACACTTTATTAATGATGCTTTACTTTCAAGTCATTTACTTAATGCACTTTAAATTTTAGTACCTTTATCGATCATCTGCCATTTACATTTCATGTAATTTGTTTATGTTTGAGTCCTTTTTTTCACTTTGCTCACTTGAGCCATATCTTGTGATTGTATATATTGTTTTCTTGTTTTGATTTTGTTTATGGTCGCAGGACCTTGAAACACTTAATAACAACAAAAACCTTAAAAAATGTCTTGGTGGACTGTGGGACTTCATCTGAAATTTTGGACTTAGGATAGGAAACTTCCCTATTCTTTGAGGACTTGGCCAATGTCACTATCTGAGATTGAGCTATATTTGATTGTGCCTTCCATATGATGCAAGCCTTGAATGACCTTGATTCATCTGTCACTTTGTCTTTGTGCTTAATTGTTATCCTGTTATTATATTTGATGTCTGATGATTGTTCTGAGTTGACCAAGGGATATTTTTCATCTGATACATTGGAAGACTTTGAAGACTGCTAGCTATTGGATTGCTTGCTTGGATATTATGGTTATCTTTATTTGATGCCTTGGTATTCATATGGTTTGCTTGGATAATTGCTTATGCTTGTTGCTTGCTAAATTCCAAAGGAAAATGGGTTTCTATATGACATTCTTGTCTGTTGGATTGCATCCCATTGGTCAGATGTTTTCAACTCTCAACTTTTAATTTTTGTCTAGGATCGTCCCTTCATCTCCTCCCACTTCTTAAATTTCAAAATATCTCCCTCTTTTCAAAAACTTTCTTTTTTTGTGTTTTCTAACTTAGACATGTTTTAATGATTAGAAACTTCGGCCTTATGCCGATGAATTTTCAAACTTTTTCTTAATCAAACTTGTGAATGAACTTAACCATATTGACTTCAATTTCAAAAAGACAAAAAAAACTAACAACCCCATTCAAGTCTATGGCCTTTTGTACCTTCTCTGATAAATGTTTTTGTTAAAATCAATACACCAACTTCTTTGAAATTTTTACCATGAACTATAGGGTTTTGATCCCTCATTTTTATGTTGGTATGTAGGCTTAAGACCGAATGTCTTGTCAAACACAAGAATATAATTAATGAATTATTTTCTCATCTACCCACTCTATATTTTTATCAAACATCATTTTGACCAAACCACTTTCACAAAAAAAGGGTTCCCTAGGAGTACCTATGAGGGTGTGACAGTTTCCCCTATTTAATCTTCTTGGACCCGAAGGCATGAATAACAACGAATTTCAGGAATTTGTGGTGGAAGAGGATTAAATACTAGAATAACCGTAATTTTTTTATTTTGGTTACGAAATGACATATAGGTTTTTGTTTATGGTCACCTATTGGGGATTTGCTGAAGTATATGTGGGGAATATAAGGCAATTGTGATGGAAATGTTATGATATGCAGTGATATGCAAAGTATGATATGCACCTGCTTCCAGTGATATTCCTTTCCTGCATTGGTATTTGAGACATTCCTGCGGGATTCTAGAAATTTATGTATTTGCAAAAGGCAAACAACAAGGGTATATCTTCAATTTGAATGCTTCTACAAAAGGCATAGAGATGTCTTGCAAAAGGAAAGCATGACTTGATCGGGGAATGAGGTCCCTCGTGCAATAGGAAATGAGAACACTATGGTAGTTTAAAGAATTTTCCGCTACAAAAGGTTGAGGAAGCTTGCAAAAGGAAAGGAATGGTATAACTCTTTCTCATGCAAAAGGCAACGAGAACTCCTTAACAAAAGGTTAAGGAGAAAAGATGATCAACAACTTTGTTGGGGATATGGTTTTCTCGTACAAAAGGTAGAAACGACTCCTTAGCAAGAGAATATTGGGAACCTCTTAACACAAGGTTAAAGGATAAGGATGGAATTGAACTTCTCATGCAAAAGGTAACGAGAAATCCTTAACAAAAGGCTAAGAATAAAGATAGAATGGATTTCTCATACAAAAGGTACTGAGAAACTTCGCAACAAAAGGTTATGAAGGCGAATGAAGATGGACACAATTTTCCATACAAAAGGAAAATGAGAAACTCCTTAATGAAAGGTTGAGAAGAAAGCTGGATAGCAATGATTTTTTCATACAAAAGGTAGCAACGGATCCTTAGCAAGAGAAGATTTCCCATGCAAAAAAGGCAGGGGGTTCTTACAAAAGGTACGCATGTTTAGGAATAGAAATCCTCGAGTAAAAGGCTAAGGGGACTTATGAAAGGTAAGCAGCTAGGGATGATAGTATTTATGCAAAAGGAAAAAGGGGACTCACAAAAGGTATGTAATAAATAAGAGGTATTTCCTTTGCAAAAGGAAGATGGTACTTATAAAAGGTAAGCTGAAAGAGATACTACCTATGCAAAGGGAGGGGGATACTTAAGAAAGGTAAGTAATTGACGAAAGGTCACAAATATTTCCAAAAGGAAAAATGTTTGAATATGATTTGTTAGGTGAAATCTGGACTTTGAAAGGATTTTCCAAACAAATATGGGCTTCGACACGCTCTAACAGGTGGGGACTTTGTAATAGGTACGATAACCTCATTATGTCCCATATGCACAATGGCAGGGATGAAATTCTAGAACAATGGTTACCCAAACCCCGGGACTCACCAAACCTAGATCAAGTGTCTTAAACAAAACATGATGCAATATTCTGATAGGGGTACCCTTCTCATGCAAAAGGCAACGACGGGGACTTACGAAAGGTAAGCATCGAGACGACATCCTATGCAAAAGGCATGGGGTATTTGCAAAAGGAAAAATGGAATCAACATAATCCCTTCCATGCAAAAGGCATGGGAAGACTCACAAAAGTCAAAAGTGGACTTACAAAAGGTAAGCTACGAGAAAGATTTCCCATGCAAAAGGAAAGACTGGGAAGTTGGAAGAAATTCTCGGGTGAATCCTGTTGGGGATGTTCAGAAACATCCTCATGCTTTCATGAAATACTTGGATCCAACTTGTGATAAGCATACATGCTCCACCTCATTGGGTATATGTTTTCATAATGCAATGTTATGATGGTGTATGAAAAATATTGGGTTATGCTCGAAGTGCTAAGGATAAAAAGATGTATGATATGTTCAAGCAATTTATGGGTTATGAAATGTGCAAAGCATGGACGGGCTTTGGTTCAGGAGGTTCAAAATATAATTGACACCTTCACTTCTTGGCAGTAGTGTAGCAAGGTTTGGATCTTTCGGGAACCTCAAGCTGGATTTGTGCAAACAAGTTGACCGTTGATTATCTTGAACTAGATTTCCTATGACTTGATCAAGCATAGGTGTAAAGACCCCAATATTGACCCTAAGATACCCCATGCTATCTCATCATATGCATTAGCTTTGGGATCACACCTTGGCATCCTCCTTACCCCACATTCATTGGGTTTGCATTGGGAGAGGTCACCAAGCACATTTGATTGTATCATACTTTATTTTTAATTATTTACTAACCAAAATTCCAAAAATATGTCAATGTATAATTTACTTCTTTTGTAGGTAGTGTGTGCGTTCACCCATGCTCCATCAAGCTCATATCTAGGGTTTGAGACCCTTAATGCAAGGAAACTAATCAAGAGATGGTTCACAATAAATATAGACATCATATATGGATCCCCATGATATTCACATATCATTTTGATCAAGAAATCATCAAGAGTTTGAAGCTTGTTTGCCTTGGAAGCCCTAATTCATCTAGGTATCTTGTGTGACCTCCTCAGAAAGTTTCTTCAACATTTGATCAAATATTTCAAGGGATAATTAATATTATATCATCTTATGAATATATGATCCTCCATAAGTTCAAGAAATCAAGATAATTTAAAGTTTGCAACTTGGTTCATGGTGGTTGACTAGAGAAAGTCAACTAGTCAAAATTGGGGTTCCCTAGACCCTATCTCCTACAATGCTTGTCATATGAAAATGATTCCAAAAGAAAATATACTCTTTATGACATTGAAAACAACTTTCATTTTTAATTCAAGATCTATTTTTGCTTGGAAAGTCATTTCTTATGGTGAAAGATTATAGGTCATTTTGTCTAAACCCTAGTTAGGAGGTCAACTTCCAAGGACCATAACTTGCTCAATTTTTATGATATGAAATCCATTAAAGTTTCATGATCCAAATCAAGATGTCCTCTCCAACTTTGATTCTTTGAGAAAATTCAAATTCAACTTGCAAGGTCATGTGCCAAGAGAAAACATTATAGGTCATTTTGGGCCATTACCATTGAACAAGTGATTTTCCTCAACTTCTAAAATGCATAACTCCTTCATGCCAAATCCAAATGAGGTCAAATTTGTGACCAAATTGAATAGGTTTGAAAGGGATACAACTTTGATGAAGGAGCTTTTTCAATTTTGAAGCCCATAGCAAAAGTTATTTAAGGTGGAAGAAGTGAACATTTGACTTGCTACTTAGAAAATTTTCAAATATGTTTAATTTTCCAAACTTCCACCTCAAAATTAATCATGAACCAAGCTTAAAATTGAAAAGTGTTCAACATGAAAGTTGTTCCCCTTGATCTCACCTTTCCAAAAAGTCTAAGATCATCTCATTTGGCCAAGAAATCAAGGACTTGCGCATGGGTTCTTTTCAAAGTTTCATTTGGATGGATTTCACATTCACTTTCAATCTCCTTTGCATGACCACATGACATGATTTCAGCATTGCACATTGGTGATTTTGGACCTAAGAGCATCATTTCATGGGCCTATCACACGTCCATGCAAGCATGCAAGGGATTTCCTATTTTTGGCCAATTTTGGAAGTGTGTGCAAATCAAATTCATAGCCTATAAATAAGACCTTCTTGGCTCAGAATTAAGGACCTCATGCCCAAGCTCTGAACCTGCAATCCAAACTCTCACCATTAAAGGATAATCTTGAAGGATTTCATTTGAAAATCGAGCATCAAATCTCATTCTATTTTGAGATTGAAACTCCAAGAGTCCAAGATTTTCCTTGATCCAATTCAACTCCTACAAGCTTCTGAAGTCAAGTCAGGCCCAATTGGAAGCAAGATCAAGCAAGGTTGGAGCTCACTCGAAGTTGATTTTCCAAAATTTTCATCTCTTCGATTCTCTCTCAATTCTTCACTATTCTTTGTGATTTTTGGTTGGGTGAAGTCCTACCAATGTAGGCAACAAGATTGAGTTTCTTTGAGGTCAAATCGAAGCAACTCAGTTCATGATCCTCAAAATTCAAATCCATGTATCTTTTTATATACTTGGAATTGGAGAAAATTGAGGTAAGATTCGAGCTCCTGAGCATTTTACCTTTGAATCCATGTCCTTATTTTTTATTTTAGTGGAGGTTGATGGTGGACCAGTCCAGTGAGGTCCACCGGAGAAGAAGATCAAAGCCCTAGCTCCGGTGATATGTTGGCTTACATCCTGACCATCTGATCTATTTGAAATGTTTTAATCTCAGCCTTTCCTTGTGCTTACCAAGCCTACAGCGCATTGACTAAGGTCTATTGAGAAATGTGAGCGCTTGGCCATCAGATCTACCACCTCAATTAATGAGGGAGCTCTGATGGCCCTTGTTTTTTTGAATTTTATTTTAATTTATGAATTTTCATTTAATCCATCTATTTTGTTTAATTCATAATAATTTCATTTTTAATCCAAAAAAGATTGGACTTTCACCAAAAACCTTTAAATATTTTTTTCTTCCATTCTGAACTAAAATTATTTTTTGGATTAATTTTGATATTTTTCATGAATTAAATGTTTTTTTGCATATTTTTAATTGTTTAAAAATACTTCTGACTTTTCAAAAATAGTGAAATATTTTGTCTAAGGTCCTTTGACCTTGTTTGACCAAGGATAAATCCCTTGGCCATTTATTTGGTGTTTTGAAGAGATTTTAGGTTTTGACTGAATTAAATTTTATTTTAATGCATTTTTAAATTGATTAATTGTGTAAAAATTATGTTGAGCCATTTTTATGGTCTTGTTATGTTTGACTATTTGTTTGGGCCTTGGTGAAGATCGATTTGAATTTTGTTGGATTAAAACCATTGGATTTAGGGGATTGATGAAATGTATATTTCTTCTCCCAAAATGAATGAATGGTTTTAATTTGATAAAAAATTTGATTTGACAAATTTGTGTTTCTTTCATTCCCCTCCATCTTCATCTTCATCCCTATTCTTTCCCATTCCCTCATTTGACCAATGAAATCTCTAATGTCGTAAGACTAATTGGTTCAATAGTGACCTTGTGTTAGATGAAACAATACAAGTATGACTGAGATAGGTAAATCCCTCTTGATCTTTTCTTTTAGTGTGTGGTATGTTTTAGAAGTTTGGTTCATTATACCAAATCTCTAACATGCATTAACACCTAAATTTTTATTTCTCGGCCTTAGATTAGTTGTGACTTCTACATAAGTCCAATTACGATTGTTTAACATAAAGCTGAATTTGACCCTAATGGCATAACATTCTAGTAAGTGAGATTGTAAGTCTCCCATTTTTCATGGTATTGTATGGAAAGTTGACCTTTTTTCCTTTCATGAGAGCTAGTGGCATACCTATTTAATTATCCAAGTTGGAGCCCTTCTCATGGAAGATGTCTTGGTTTAAGGATCCATGCTTGTAAATGGATGGTTGAGTGTTCTCCAAAGAAAGACTTAATCAATTAAAAAATACCACTAACACTTGACTAACCTTTGACTAACATTTGACTAACTCTTGTTAATATTGCTTTACTTTTAAGTCATTTACTTTATGCAATTTAAACTTCAGTCATTTATCATTCATTCCCATTTACATTTCATTTAAATTGTTTATGTTTAAGTCACTTTCTATTTTCTCATTTGAATCATATCTTGTGATTGTATATATTTGTTTATGCATTTTGATTTTTGTTTATGGTCTTAGGGCCTTAAAATACTTAATAACAACAAAAAACCCTAAAAAATGTTTGGTGGACTGTTGATCTTGATCTGAACTTTTAGACTTAGGATTAGGCAACATTCCCTGTGCAAAAAGGACTTGGCCAATGCCGACATTTTGAGACCAAGTTACTATGAGTTGAGCCTTCATCTGATGCAAGTCTTGGGACTTATCTGAATTCATTTGCTAATTTCTCTTTGTGCTAATTATCATTTTGATCTTGTGTCTGATACTTTGTTCTGAGTTGACCAAGGAATATTTCATTTGGTACATGAGAAGACAAAGAAGACTGCTAGCTATGGGATTTGCTTGCTTGGATGTGGCTATCTTTATTTTATTCCTTGATCTTCATGATGTATTGATATTGCTAATAGCTTATTGATTATTGATTGATTCAAAGTCCAAAGGAAAAGTGGATTTTCTATATGACATTCTTGTTTGTTGGATTGCATCCCATTGGTCAGATCTTTTCAACTCTTAACTTTTAATTTTATGCTTAGGATAGCCTCTTCATCTTCTCCCACTTCTTAAATTTCAAAATATCTCCCCCTTTTCAAAATCTTTCTTTGCTTTGTGATTTCAAACTTAGACCTTATTTTAAATAGAAACTTTGGCCTTATGTCAATGAATTTTCAAACTCTTTTTCTTAAATCAAATTTGTAAATAAACTTAATCATATTGACTTAAAATTTCAAAAGACAAAAAGAACTAACAACTTCATTCAAATGTTTGATGCTCATGAATTTATTGATGTTAAGCTTATCCATAGCTTGATGCTCATGAATTTACTGCTACAGAAATTACGTGGCGACTCTGCTGGGGACATGTCCTCAGTGAGTTTAGGCTACATTTTTATGTGTCTATATTTGTATATTTGATGTTTGTATATATTTGTTTGTGTGTATAATCTGTATATTATGCTTGGTGATCTCTGAGTGGTGAGATAAGTTCTAACTCGAACTTGAGTGAAATTAAGATAGGAGGATGGTATAGTCATGTTCAACTTGTGTGGAGTAGTCCTTAACAAGTTGGATTGAGACCCATCTACTCATTGGAGACCCTTTTGGAGTTACTAATGTCACACAAGTTATTTGTGGTTAGGCATTACTCTCTCTGATTTGGGGTCCGAGAAGCAGAGGATCATAGAACATTTAACCCAACTTGGCCTATTTAGAACGTAGTGTAGAGACTATTCAGGTGTAGACTTGATAACAGTTGTTACGCGATACTACACTCAGACGAGTTCCTCCCTTGCTTCTGGACAATTGTCGGTTGCTAGCAATTGTATCCCCAACAGTCTTTTGGATAATTGCCGGTTGCTAGCAATTTTATCCCCTTTGAAGTCTCCAGTAG
The DNA here is from genome assembly GCF_024323335.1 of Lathyrus oleraceus. Taxonomy (NCBI): domain Eukaryota; kingdom Viridiplantae; phylum Streptophyta; class Magnoliopsida; order Fabales; family Fabaceae; genus Lathyrus; species Lathyrus oleraceus. The sequence goes on along the minus strand of NC_066580.1, from coordinate 182,393,633 downwards.
GTCTTTTTGTGGATAATTGCCAGATGCTTGCAATTCATCCCCAGCGAGTCTTCTTTCATTTACCCGTTTGCTTGGTAATGTTGTTGCTCCCTTTGATCGGTCATCTTTATATACCTAGTTTGGTATCTCGATGCCTTTCTTTTCGGTTGATTTATCCTTTGTTAACCCTGTAACCGGTTGTGGATAATCTTCCATGCGAGTATGTTATCCACGTTCTGACGGGAATGGATAATATATCTCATGCACTCTTCGGTCGAAGCCTGTTGTGTTTCCCCAGTCGAGTAAGATTCGTTATTCCTTTTGGAGGGAATCGAATATTCTTTGTTTCTTGGATAATTGTCGGATGCTTGCAATTTATCCCTTTGAGTTATCTTTCGTTTACCCGTATGCTTGGTATCGATTGTCTCTCCTTTTGGTTAGTCACCTATTATATACCTTGTAACCGGTATCTCTGGTGTCTCTTCCTTTCGAGTATATTATTCACGTTCTGACGGTAATGAATAATATATCTCTTTCGCTCTTTGGTCGGAATCCTTTGGTGATTTTCCCCAGTAGAGTAAGATTCGTATTCTTTGTAGAATCGAATATTCCATCCTTTAATAAGTTTGTGTTTTGGATGATGAGTGTCTTGGCATATACACCAATTCACGTTTTCGGTAGGTCACCTATTATATACCTCGGTATCCTTGGTGTTTCCTTCCATGCGAGTGTATTATCTACGTTCTGACGGTAATAGATAATATATCTCATGCGAGTATTCTATCCATGTTCTGACGGTAATGGATATTATATCTCATGCACTCTTTGGGTTTGTGTCCCTAGTTGAGTAAGATTCGTCTTCCCGTTGCGGATTCGAATGTCCATCCTGTAAGTCGATTTGCTTTTTTAAGCCCTCCTTTCGGATGATGAGTGTCTTGGCATATATACCAATTCACGTTTCGGTCGGTCACCTATTATATACCCTAACCGGTATCCCTGGTGTTCCCTCCTTTCTGCTCCCTATTATGACCTTGGTCCCCTGTGGAGTCAGATTTTCCTGAGTTGATGTACCTTTTTAGGTCTTTCTCAGATGTTTGGTTGATTGATATCTCTCACCCTTATACCGGTCTTAGATATTCATTCTTCCTGAGTTTGTTACCCTTATACCGGTAACATCTCATTCTTTGTTGCTTCTCCAGGAGAGTCTCTTTGTTAGACATTTCTCCAATGGAGTTTCTTGTGGTGATTTTTACCCTCTTTGTTGTATTGGCATTTTCCCCAATATATGCATTTTTCTCCCGGCAGGGAGGTTCTTTGTGAATCTTTTCCTGGTCCGAGTCCGGATTTTTATCCGAAGTATCCTTTGTGGATAATTTGAGTCAGCTTGTATCTTTCCAATGGATGTTGTTTTCCTTTGGAAATCTTCTTTTCCCCAGTGTGAGTCCTTCACTCCCCAGTGAGGTCTCCGGTCCAGTCGTGTATTGTTCACGCAGTGTCAGTTTTGTACCCTAATTCAGAGTCGTGTCCTGCTCACGCATTCTTTTTCTTTTTATCCCCTAATAAGAGTCCCCACAAGAGTCCTGTTAGAGTCTCTGTTCCTGGTGAGTGTATTACTCCGATGGATTGTCTTTTTTTCTGTGGACCCATATTCCCCACAGAGGATGTCTTTTACATGCATACATTTGCATTATGAGGTCTCTTAGGGACCAAAATTTGTCTCATTACTATTATTTAAGCCCATTCTACCGCGTCGAGATGAAGATTTCTAAACTTCACTTCTCCGGCTAGAATGACCTTAAATAGGGGCATCTGTAAGACCCCAATTTTGTCCCTAAGATCCCTCATCTTATCATATCATATCATTGCCTCAAGGATCATTGTGCATCTTGCCTCCTTACCTGTGGGTGGGTTATCTTTTTTGAGTGTGGTTCTTGATCACCAAGCATGTTTAGCATTTGTATATTATTGCTTTTCATTTGTTTACTAACCAAAAGTACAAAAATATTGTCATCTAACCTTATTACTTGCAGATGAAGCAACATTAGGTCAAACCAGTCAAAGGCATTCATTGAGCAATAGATGGTGGCCATTCTTGAGAATTTGGGCACCATGATCATTCACAAGAGTTCATATGAGTTATGACATCATTTTGAATCAAGATCCCAAGTGGTAGAGGCTTGGATTTCATCTGAGCATAGCTAGGTCAACTGAAACCCTAGAAAAGTCAACACAAGTCAACTGTGCATTCAATCATGGATTTGAAGGTGGGAGATGGTTAGAGAGGCCTCATTCATGTCCATACAAGTCTCATTTGACATTTCAAACATCAACATTGAGGAATTTGAGGTCAGATGAAAAGTTTCCAAAAATAGTAAGTGACCTGTAATTTGAAATTTGCCAAAAATGGAAAGGTCTTCTCCTCAAGATTACATCATCAAAAAAGCTTCAAATGAAATTTTGTCCAACATGAAAGTTGAAGATCGTGCTCTCACCTTTCCAAAAAGTCCAAGAACATCAATTTCTCATCTGTGGTTGGAGAGATATGATCAAATGATGGCCAAGTGTGGATGGAACTTCAAAAGGGCATAACTTCTCAACCATTGCTCCAAATCACATGGCTCTTTTTGCTAATTTCATGTCATGACCTATAATTTCATATTCTTGCATAACATTGCATCAATTCTCATTTCATGAACATTTGCAAAAATCTTGAATTTTGGAGGGAATTTTCAAAGTTTAAAATTGGTAATTCATTTGAACATTCTACAATTGCAAATAGCTCCAAAATGTTTTTTTAAGTGAATTGGATCAGCATCACGTGCACTGTTCATTGCCATGCACATGCATAAGGTGTTTTTGCAAATTGTCCAAAACACCTTGTTTTCACTAATTGCAATTACCAATTGATTAATCATGATTAAGTTTGGTTAATTAGGAGTATATAAGTGAAATCATAACAGAAAAACCCTAACCACAATTCACAAATCTCAGATCTGAAAATTTTCTCTCAAATTTCTCTCAACTTTTTCATCCAAATTCTTCATAAACATTGCCTGGTTCGTGGTTTGTTCATCATCTGCATGCATAATTGATGATTGTTGAAGCAAGATCTTGGAGAATTCATCAAGAATCGAGACTGTTGAACCTTGCATCCTTTCATGGCAGTTGAAGTTTCTGGACAAAGCAAGCACAATTGAGCTATTCTTCCTGATCCATCCATTCATCTAAGCTTGGAAGAACATCTGTTTCTGCATTTCAGGACTTGAATTGCACGATTCCACTTGTGTTTCTCCAGCAAGGTTAGAATTCGATGCTCACGATTCATGAAATTGATGTATGCATGCTTTAGATCCTTTAATGCTGATCATGCTGAGCTTTAGATCTTTGAATTTCATGCAGTATTGAGTTAGTTATGATGATTATAAGTTTGATAGGTGAAACTTTCCTTGCTCGATTCTTTGAACATGTGTAGAATTAGGTTAAAATAATCATTGATCCGTGTTGTATGTTGAAGGATGAATCCATTGGTATGCGTTTTGTGAATTTCTGTGATGATTTGTTCTTAAGGATGATGAACATGATGAATGCGCATGAACTTGTTAGGTTTTCATTTTCCAGAATTGGTTCGTTCTTGCCTGCGCCTGTTTGCATGTGGTTTCTTGTTATTGAACATGTATTGGTACGCGTGGCACTGATGTGTTGAAATGATTGGCTCAAATTGATGCGCCTTGCCACATCAGTTAAGTGAAACGGCGCGTTTCACTTAACTAGCGCTCAATTCAAATTTAAGCCGTGTTCGATTCCTGGCTCTAACATGTTTCAAAAATTGCCTTGCCTTATTTTTTCCATCTTGTACTCATATGTTCATGCTATGTCATCATGTGATTTTTAATTTTTCTCTTCACTTAAAAAATCATAACACCATAAATATGCATCCAATTAATGTGTGGTTTTTTCCATTGTTCTCCTCATGATGTCTACTATTTTATGAGTATTTTTCCAGAATTTGTGCTCGGTTAGAATTTAAATTTGCCTAGGGTTTATGTATGCATAGGCTATCCTGTACCTTGCTTGCCATTTTCTTTGTGAAATAATGATGGTTGATCCAATGAATGTGAAAATTGACATGCTTAAACTAGACACCTTGCTGGTCATTTTTCTATTGAGTTTGCATTTTTAGCATTTTTGGTTGTTGAGTTATGATCTGATTAATGTAGGTGTGACAATGTGTGTCACACCTTTGCTTGCTTGATTTTTTTATTTTCTTTATCATGCCAATTAAATGCCAAATGATGTAATTTTTTGCATGATGCTTCTTCTGTATGTTGAGATTGAACATGAAGTTTTGTGGCATTTTTGGATCCATTTCTGATTTGTTTGAGATTTTCCTTGCTGGTTTGTCATGTTTGGACTTTTGAAGAGTGTTGAACTTCAATGATTTGGGAAATTCTTATGCTCTATCATATGAACTTGAAATTTTACACATGTTTTCTAGACACATTGAAGTTTATTGTGGCTTTGGTTTGAGTCATTTATCATTTGTCCTCTCTGTTTTAGGATTGCCTTAAGTTGATGCATCAATTTGTGCTTCCTTTGAGCTTGTTTATGCTTACATTGCCTTATGGAATTTAATTGCCATGCTTAAACTTGTCCAAATGCCCTGATTCTTGGTGTGTTGATCATTTGATGTGTGCTGTTTAGCCATGATTTTTCTTGAGATTTATTGAACCATTTTTTGAATTAATGTGCATTTGTTCATTCTGTTGCTCAAATGTGATTCCAACTTGCATTCTTTGCCTCATTTGATTTATGAAATGAATTTGATTGATGCTATTGACATGAGACCTTTTGGATGTTGTTCTGAATTGGTTGAGTTTGATTCATGTCAATTTTCATGTTCTGTTTTGGATTATTTCTCCTTCTTTGACCCTAGGCCTTGACCTAGTGGTTTGCTTCTCATGTTTGAGCTTGTTTTCAGGTTAAGAAATACATGGCCATAAGGGGATTAATTCATATTGCTTGAGTTGGTTTATTTGATCGATATTGACTAACCTTGACTTGTTTTGTAGGATGCTTTTAGCTCATTTGAGTTGAGCTTGTGCCTTGCACATTGTAGCCTTGCTTGTTTGATTGTGTATTGTCTGTTGACTGTTGGATTATCTGTTTGACTTTTTGAGTTGCATACTGATTGAGTTGGATTGTTTTCAGGTACATTAGTTGCTTAAGTTCATTTTGAACTTGCTTTTGCTTGGTTGCTTAACCACTTAGGTATAATTTCTCTTCTTCATGTAGTCTGGAAGACCTGGCTTGTTGTGTGGCCAGGCACCTGTCTGAAGTCCTCCTTAAGAGGCAATGCTTGTGTTTGTTTACTTTTTGTGCCAAGCAGGAAAAGTCCTTTGATAAGGCAATTGGTAGATAAAAGAGATGTGTAGTCCATCTCCTACTATTCAGTGTGTCATCCCTTTGCTCACATTACATGTTGATGCATTGTGGATCTTAACCCAAGATCTATAGAGTCATTCACTTGTGGAGAGAGTTCCAACTTTCTGAATTCCCACACATTCTATCATTTGAAGCTCTCCCTGACCAGGGATAGAAGCTATGAGGCACACCCCTCATTTCCTTTTCATCTGCTTCACCTTAACTCTCAATGTTAAGGTTAAGAGCACACTTACCCCATTCTAGTTGACTTTACAGTCTAACCCTTGCTTGAGCCTAATTGCTTGTATATAGTGTGTGCTAACTGAATCATTGATTGCTTATTGGTTCATCTGTACATGTTTGGTTGTTTGCCTTTGTGCATTTATCATCATTAATTGTTCATTATTGCATGATCATCATTTCATATCTTTGTGACACATCTTTGTTTGTCCATTGAGGAATCAACTGTAAGTCCATTCATTGGCCATTGATCCTATGATTTGGAAGGGATTGAGTGTAAGACCATTTCATTGGCCACTTATGTCCTCTTTGCTTAGTGCTTTTGTTTGTTTGTTAGATGTGAGGATTCAATTGTAAGTCCATGTTGTTGGCATTTGTATTCCTATGATCATCTGTTGGAGATTAGAGTAAGCCCAGATAGATTGGCATCTGATATCCATGTTTTGTTTTGTTTGGGAAATTGGAATAAGTCCATTTATTGGCATCCGATATCCATGTTTTGTTTTGTTTGGGAGATTGGAGTAAGCCCATATATTGGCATCTGGTATCCTTGTCTGTTTGGTTCTTTGGAGATTGGTGTAAGTCCAGTTGATTGGCATCCGGTATCCACCCCTTTTGTTTTGTTTTGCTTTAGGAGATTGGTATAAGTCCATTTATTGGCATCCGATATCATTGTTTGTTTTAGGAGATTGGTGTAAATCCATTGATTGGTATCCGGTATCCACTTTTGTTTGTGAGATTGGTATAAGTCCATTGATTGGCATCCGGTATCACCTTGCTTTTTATTTGCTTACTTGCTCTGTTGCCTCATTCCAAAGGACACACTTGAATCATCTTCTATATGATCTCAAGAGGTGAACTTCTAGGAAGTTTTACACTCCTTCATCCACGTCCTTTTGTTTCCAAAACTCCCTTTTCACATTGTTAATTCAAAAACTTTGAACTATTGTGCAAACATCTTCATGTCTTTTCAAATTAGAAACATGGGCCTTAAGTCCTTGACTTTTCAAACTTCACTTTTCATAACACTGCTTTGAATTGAAATCTAATCATACTTTGACCATACTTTGTGAATACTCATAATCAATTAATTTCACTCATTCAATTGTTTTGTGGCTTTGTCCATTGTTGATATGTTTTCATACATTAGCCATAGGTTTCAATTCTCATAGTGGTTGATGTAAATCTCACCACATCCTTAGTGAGTTGATTGTAAGTCTTCCATACTTATTATAGGGTTAACCCCTCACTAGTATGTTGAAGCTATCCTCGCATGGTGGATTGTTGGTCTTGGTTGAGTTTTCTCCCGATGATAATGAAAAGCCTTAGTGCTCTTGTTTTAAAATCAATTCACCTACATTTTGGAAATCTTTTAGCCGAACTACGGCGTTTTGATCCTTTACCTTTTCATGGAAAGGTACGTAGGCAACGGGTTCATCCGTTCAAACACAAAAATAATAAAATTGTACATTTTTTTTCTCATCTTCCCAATCATGTTTGCACAATATGTCATAAACAAATAAACTTTTTTATACAACAAGTGTGAAAAGGGCTCCCTAGGAGTACCTAGGACGTTTTGGGTGCCTAACACCTTCCCATTGCGTAATTAACCCCTTACCCAGATTCTCTGATCTTTTCATTAGTTTTCTATGTGTAAAACTTCTTAGGCTTTTGTTCGCTTTTTAGCCAATCCTTTGGAAAATAAAAGTGCGGTGGCGACTCGATTCTTTGTATTCTTTGCTTTTGATTTAGTCAATAAATCATAAAGTGACGAATACACCGCTACAGAAAAGTGGCGACTCTGCTGGGGAACACATTAGACCTTCCTTGGTGGTATTGCCTACTTTTCACCCTTGTTGTATGATATTTGTTTATTTGTTATTTGACATATTTTTGTACAATTTGGGATAACTGTATTGATTGTAATGTTTGAATTGCTTGATATACAATTGCTGTTTGCTTTGGTGATCTCTATGAGATGAGTTCTATACCCGAACTCGAGTGCACCTTAGGATAGGAGAATGGCGTAGTCTCGTCGACTGGTGTGGAGTATTCCTTAGCCAGTTGACTTGCGAGTCCATTCACTTGGTGGAGGTCATGTTGGATTAATAATGTCACACAAGTTATTTGTGGTTAGGCATTATTCTTTCAATCATGTGCCTTAGAAGCCAAGGACCTTAGTTTACCAAGCCCATCTTGGCCTATTTTAGGACGTAGTGCGGAGGTCGTTCAGATGTCAGATCTGATGCGATTGTTACGCGATACTACACTCATAAGAGTCTCTCTCGACAATATTTTTGGAATACGAGTATTCGTTCCTCCGATAATATCCGAAAGATGGGACGATGATTATGGGAACCTCTGGTAGAACATGTCTGGCAGGTTTAAACCCTAGTACACTCCCTTTGGGTGGTTCTTAACCGAGACTCCATGCTCGTGACTCTCAGCAAACCCGTGATTCGTGGTTGAGTCGTTCAGACATCCTTAATATCAATGGAACTTGGGTGTTGATAAGGTGTAAACCATAATCCACCAAAACTGATGGTTGATATTAAGGAACATTGAGCTGGTTCATGTACCGTTAATATCAATGGAACTTGGGTGTTGATAAGGTGAAAACCATAATCCACCAAAATGGATGATTGATATTAGGGATACAATGAGCTTTCCCATGACCTTTGTCTGGTGTGCTTTGCTTGATCCTTGAGTGTGATTGTTGCATCCATGCACTCATGCATTCATCTGCACCCATATCATCAAAAAATGAGAAATTTTTGTCTAGGAACTTAAGGGGTTTCTTTGCAAAAAATTTCAGATATGGAAAGACAAAGAATTATCCAATGAAATATTTCCAGATGCGATAAGTGCTTAATATTTTCAAAGTTCGCAAATAAAACCCTCGAGTTCCTTTGAAATAAAAACAAAGCATATGCACAAACATTTCATGCATCATATGCATAAGCAGATGTTTTGTTCCAGCCTTTGGTCCTGTGGTCTGATCCCCGTGCTCTTCATTTATTTTGAAGATGCACTGACTCGCCGGTACTACACTGGGTTATCTCTGCCAGATTGATGGATCATGTTGAGCAAGAGAGTTGTGAACTCGAGGAGGAATTTTCCAGACTAGGTGCTTTTGATGGATTTATTCCTGGTTAGCTACCTGTCTTCTTTCTCCTACATTGATGTTGAGGATGAAGTTGGAACGCCTTTCCAAGCTTTGTCTATTGCTGAGCCGATTGAGAAGAGGTCTTCTTCATTTGCTTCCTATCGCGATGCGAAACTGGCCATTGAATGTGGTACAGTTGCTGGTTTGGGGAAGATGATCGAGCTTGAAGACAACAGATCCCGGGCTGGCATTGGCTTTTCTTCTGGGGCATTCAACGAGCAAGGTTTGTTCAAGAGTGGAGGTTTCATCCATGCTGATCAGACTGAAGAAGCTGCTGCTATCTTGGAAGAGGATGCAGAGGATTTGAGCAACTTCGTCATACCTGGTGGTGTCTGCCATAATTGGGTCACTGTAGATGTTCCTACAGTCATTCATAGATCAGAGTAATGGTTCACTTTGTTCAAGACCCTTCTCCCATGCCAAAAGGAGAAGTGATGACATTGTTGGCAACATATATACAATGATGTTTTCATTCAATTAATGCATTGTTAAACATTTGTTTTTTCATTTGTTTTCACTTTTTGCTTTTGCATGAAATCAGTGATCACAAAAAACCCATAAAAACAAGAATAAAATCAACATTTTTCATCTGCATAATGGTTTGCTTGTTTAAATACTAAAGTTTTTATTAACCAAAATCATTATGCAGGTTGATTCTAAAACCCATTGAACATAATGATCCAACGCCATCTCCCAATTTTGAATTCCCTGTATTTGAGGCAGAGGAAGATGATGTTGAAGAGATTCCTGATGAGATTACCCGTCTCCTTGAGCACGAAAAGAAGATCATTCAGCCGCACCTTGAAGATCTGGAAACAGTCAACTTGGGGTCTGAGGATTGTGTTCGTATGGTGAAGATTGGGGCACTTCTTGAAGAGTCTGTCAAGAAGAGGTTTATTAGTTTGCTACGAGAATATTCCGATATCTTTGCTTGGTCATATGAAGACATGTCGGGTCTAGATACAGATATTATGCAGCATTTCCTGCCTTTGAAGCCTGAGTGCGTGCCTGTGAAGCAGAAGCTCAGAAGAACTCATCCAGATATGGCAGTGAAGATCAAAGAGGAAGTTCAGAAGCAAATTGATGCGGGGTTTCTGGTGACTTCTACATATCCTCAATGGGTGGCCAATATTGTGCCTGTGCCTAAGAAGGACGGAAAAGTTCGTATGTGTGTTGATTACAGAGATTTGAATAAGGCTAGTCTGAAAGATGATTTTCCTCTACCACACATTTATATGTTGGTAGACAATACAGCTAAATTCAAAGTATTTTCGTTTATGGACGGATTTTCCGGATATAATCAAATCAAGATGGCACCCGAAGATATGGAGAAGACAACATTCATCACACCTTGGGGAACATTCTGTTATCGAGTGATGCCCTTCGGTTTGAAGAACGCCGGAGCCACGTATCAACGAGCAATGACTACCTTGTTTCATGATATGATGCACAAGGAGATAGAGGTCTATGTTGATGATATGATTGCTAAGTCCCGAACGGAAGTTGAACATGTTGAGCATTTGTTGAAGCTTTTTCAGCGTCTGAGGAAGTTTAGGCTTCGTCTGAATCCGAACAAATGTACATTTGGAGTCTGTTCTGGCAAGTTGTTGGGTTTTGTTGTCAGCGAAAGAGGTATTGAAGTTGATCCTACAAAGGTCAAAGCAATACAGAAGATGCCTGCACCCAAAACTGAGAAGCAAGTCTGAGGTTTTCTTGGCCGCTTGAACTACATTTCCAGATTTATATCCCACATGACTGCCACATGTGCGCCGATATTCAAGCTCCTTCGGAAAGATCAGTCTCATGATTGGGCCGAGAATTGCCAGAAAGCTTTCGACAGTATCAAAGAATATCTGTCTGAACCTCCGATCTTGTCTCCGCCTGTAGAAGGAAGACCTCTGATCATGTATCTGACTGTTCTTGAAGACTCGATGGGTTGTGTACTCGGTCAGCAAGATGAATCAGGGAGGAAAGAATCTGCTATCTACTACCTCAGTAAGAAGTTTACTGATTGTGAGTCTCGATACTCTATGCTTGAGAAGACGTGTTGTGCTTTGGCTTGGGCTGCTAAGCGTTTGCGCCAGTACATGATAAATCATACAACTTGGTTGATATCCCGAATGGATCCAATCAAGTACATCTTCGAGAAGCCTGCTTTAACCGGGAGGATTTCCCGTTGGCAGATGTTGTTATCTGAGTATGATATCGAGTATCGAGCTCAGAAAGCTATCAAAGGTAGTATCTTGGCTGACCATTTAGCGCACCAGCCGATTGAGGATCATCAGTCTGTTCAGTACGACTTCCCAGATGAGGAGATTCTGTATTTGAAAATGAAAGATTGTGATGAGCCTACACTTGATGAAGGTCCGGAACCTGGTTCCAGATGGACGATGGTGTTTGATGGCGCTGTGAATCAGTATGGAAATGGTATTGGGGCAGTAATCATTACTCCTCATGGCACACATATTCCGTTTACAGCAAGGCTAACTTTCAAATGCACGAATAATATGGCTGAGTATGAGGCCTGTATCATGGGATTGGAAGAATGCATTGATTTGAGAATCAAGCATCTCGATGTATATGGTGATTCGGCCCTGGTTGTCAATCAGATCAAGGGTGAATGGGAGACGAATCAGCCTGGTCTCATTCCATACAGAGATTATGCAAGGAGGATTTCAACGTTCTTTACAGAAGTTGACTTTCATCATATTCCTCGAGAGGATAATCGGATGGCAGATGCTCTTGCTACGCTTGCTTCAATGATTGTGGTCAAGTATTGGAACGAAGTACCCAATATTGCCGTGATGCGCTTGGATAGACCAACTCACGTATTTGCAGTTGAGGAGGTCAATGATGACAAGCCTTGGTATTTTGATATCAAGAATTTCCTCCAGAACCAGGTCTACCCGCCTAGGGCATCTGTGAAAGAAAGGAAAACTTTGAGAAGGTTGTCAAGCAGTTTCTACCTCAGTGGTGAAATGCTGTATAAGAGAAATTTTGACATGGTTTTGCTCAGATGCGTGGATAGACACGAAGCAAACCTGTTGATGACTGAGGTCCATGAGGGTTCATTTGGTACTCATTCCAATGGACATGCCATGGCTAGAAAGATGCTGAGAGCAGGTTACTATTGGTTGACAATGGAGTCTGACTGCTGCAAATATGTGAAGAAATGCCACAAATGTCAGATTTATGCGGATAAGATTCATATTCCTCCGACACTTCTGAATGTGATTTCGTCTCCATGGCCTTTCTCTATGTGGGGAATTGACATGATCGGCATGATTGAGCCGAAGGCATCCAACGGACACAGGTTTATTCTCGTAGCAATTGATTACTTCACCAAATGGGTTGAAGCCGCTTCGTATGCGAACATGACCAGGCAGGTGGTTGTGAAGTTTATCAAGAACCAGCTGATTTGCCGTTATGGTGTGCCAGATAAGATCATTACTGATAATGGATCTAATCTGAATAATAAGATGATGGATGAGTTATGCACTGAGTTCAAGATTGCACACCATAACTCCTCTCCCTACAGACCTAAGATGAATGGGGCTGTTGAAGCTGCTAATAAGAATATCAAGAAGATTATCCAGAAGATGACAGTTACGTACAAAGATTGGCATTAGATGCTGCCATTTGCTTTGCATGGTTATCGTACATCTGTCCGTACTTCAACAGGGGCAACCCCTTTCTCTCTTGTTTACGGCATGGAGGCTGTTCTCCCAGTAGAGGTGGAGATCCCATCAATGAGAGTCTTGATGGAAGCCAAGTTGACTGATGATGAATGGATTCCGAGTCGTTACGACCAGCTGAATTTGATTGAAGAGAAGCGATTGACTGCCATGTGTCATGGTCAGTTATATCAGCAGAGAATGAAGAAAGCATTCGACAAGAAGGTCAAGCCTCGTGTGTTCCGAGAAGGTGACCTCGTGCTCAAGAAAGTCTTGTCTTTCGCGCCCGATTCCAGGGGCAAGTGGACTCCAAACTACGAGGGTCCATATGTTGTTAAGAGAGCCTTTTCAGGCGGTGCTTTGATGCTTACAACAATGGATGGGGAGGATTTCACTCGTCTTGTGAATTCAGATGCAGTCAAGAAATACTTTGCCTAAAAAAAGGTATATGCAAATGAAAAACAGAATAGCTCGCTAAGTTGAAAACCCGAAAGGGCGGCTTAGGCAAAAATGAGCGTCTCGGTAGAAAACCCGCAAGGGTGATCCAGGCAAAAATTAGAGACTTGAAAAAAAAAGTATATTTGCATCTAGCTAGATTGAGTACCTCACCCTAGGGCAATCTAGGCAAAAATTAGGGATATGGCAAGTAACTGCATCCTGACAAGACTTTCTGTTCCACAACTGTCTGTTCGTCAGAGATTCTCAATTTGTCGTCGACTGAAGCTTCGAATACATCGAAATTCAAATTGGTAGATAAAGGATCATTATGTTCAATGTAGCCCTCTTCCAATATATATCACTGATTTCAAATTTGTACAGATCTATGGAGTCTTGCCATTTGCAGGCTACCATTCCATCAAATCAATTTGAGTTTTTTATCCAATTATTTGCACTCTTATTTGTTTCAATTTAACAAATGTTTTGCATGTTTTAATTGATAAAATGTCATTGTTTTAAACAAATAAATTTTTCAAAATTATTGTTTTAAACAAAGTGAACATTCACGATGATGAAAGGATACTTAAGAATCTCTCAGTGCTCTCCCAAGGGTGGCATGATTTCCAACAGTTAAGACATTTGTTCATATTCCTGGCTTGGTTGTATCCTCTTTCTCCTGCTTTGTTGTTAGGGTTGTTCCCCAAGCAGAGTTGTTTTTGTGGGTTGTTCCCCAAGCAGAGTGTTGTGGAAGACTTCGTTTTCTTCTCCAGCAGTAGTCTCTCTCCAGTGCAGTCGCTAGCGGAGTTGTTGTTTCTCTCCTCAGCATGGTTGCTTTCTTTTTGAAGATTCAGTGGTTGGTGGATTGATATCCCGGTATTTTACCACTTTCCTCAGCGCAGTCGCCTGCGGATTTGTTGCTAGCTCCCCATCAGAGCGTTTCCCTTCAGCAGGGCAGTGATTATGTTCCTCCTCAGCAGTTGTGGGTGTTCTCCTCAGAAGAGTCAGCATTTAGTGGTTGGTTCCTCAGCTCTCCTCCATATCCCCAGTGGATTCTTCAGTGAATTCCCCAGTGGAGCCGTCAGTAGATTTGTGGTTTGGTGGATTGTATTTATGCAAAGTCCCCAAAAAGAGTGGGTATCCCCTCAGAATCTCCGCAAGAACTGGTATCCTCGACAGAGTTGCTTTTGTGGCAGTTTCTGCTTGTTGAAACCTCGGTTTCCCTAGTAGGTTCGATTGGTGGCCTAGCATCCAGAGATTAGGTTGATTCCCTGATGCTTTTTGATCCCTAGTAGAGTGGCTTGTTGCAGAATCTACTTGTGTGATCTTTTGTCCCTCAGTGGGTGTATCCCCGATTGGAGTAGCTGGCATTATTCCTAGTAGAGTTGCGTGTGCAGTTAAATTCTACATGGACGATTTGTTCTCCCTTTGTGGGTTGTTCCCCAGCGGAGTTATGTAGAGTTGCTTTCATGGCAGTTTTCGCCTGAGCAGTGAACTCTTGCTTCCCAGTTGATACTGAGAATCCCCTGCAGATATCTCGGGATTTCTCCTTCTCCCCAACAGATTTGTCTTTGTGGCTGTTTATGCCTGTTGTGACTTTCTGTACTCCAGTTGGGTTGATTATTGATCCATTACTCAGAGATTTGGTGATATCTCTGATCTTTTGCCTCCCCGCAGATCTTTGCTTTTTAGCATGTGGATCTCCTGCAGATTGGCTTTCCAGTTGGTTTTTCCCCTGGAAGTGTAGTATCGGGCGTTTGATTCCTGGACCTGTTTGTGTTAGATATGTCTGTTTTGTCAGCATTCATCAAACATAAAATACGCATAATCATGCATATTCATAAACATTCAGATATTCATGTTGCATTTTTTTGCCATATATCTTTCGTTTGTTGTCTCCTGCTATGGTGATATAGATCTCTCCAATAGATCTCCCCAAGCAGATGTCGGGTGTTTAAATCTCTCAATATAGAGTCAGCCCCATAAGCAGAAAGTGTCTGTCATTCCTTCTGCAGTTCCCCACTGAGATATATCCTCGTGGATGACGGTTTCTTCCGTTTCCTCCCAACCCATATATTGGGATGGATCTTCCTATTTGAGTTATATCCTCATAGGACGAGTTTTGATTCAGTCTGTCTTTTCGGATTGATCCCGAATTGGCTATTTGTCAACTGTTTCTTGTATTTCCCTGTGGAATAAATGAACGAATTGCCCAGTAACCGGCAATAATTCTTTTTATCCCCAGCGGAATCTTTTGGGCCTCTACCCAGTAACCGGTAGTTGTAAGTTCTATGTTCCCTCTTCTTGGCGGAATTTGTGGTTATGTACCTTTTATTCCTCAGCAAGAGTGGGTGGTTTGTTATAAACCCTATTTTGTTTCCCGTGCGGATTTGTGATTCTTTCATCCCCCACGTGGAGTTGTGGTATTCTACCAAGTATTCGGTGGATGTAAACCCTACTTTTTATCCTCATCGGAGTTGTTGGCCACTACCCTGTATTCGGTAGTTGTAAGTCCTATCTCTTTTCCCCTAGCAGAGGTAACCTTTGTGGTTCGTTCTGGTTGATGGTGGATTTGGTGTTGTTGTGGTTTTATTCCCAACGGAGTCTGTGCTTTTTGTGGATAATTGCCGGTTGCTAGCAATTTTATCCTCATCCAGAGTTTTGGTATTCTACCCTGTATTCCATAGTTGTAAACCCTAATTTCTCCCCTTTGCCGAGTTAACCGTGTTGTTCATCCTAACCGATGATGGTTGCTCTTTGTGGTTATCTTCATTCAGTGTTCAATATTGATATTCCTCCCTTGCTTCTGAACAATTGTCGGTTGCTAGCAATTGTATCCCCAGCAGTCTTTTGGATAATTACCGGTTGCTAGCAATTTTATCCCCTTTGAAGTCGCCAGTAGGTCTTTTTGTGGATAATTGCCAGATGCTTGCAATTCATCCCCAGCGAGTCTTCTTTCATTTACCCGTTTGCTTGGTAATGTTGTTGCTCCCTTTGATCGGTCATCTTTATATACCTAGTTTGGTATCCCGATGCCTTTCTTTTCGGTTGATTTATCCTTTGTTAATCCTGTAACCGGTTGTGGATAATCTTCCATGCGAGTATGTTATCCACGTTCTGACGGTAATGGATAATATATCTCATGCACTCTTCGGTCGAAGCCTGTTGTGTTTCCCCAGTCGAGTAAGATTCATTATTCCTTTTGGAGGGAATCGAATATTCTTTGTTTCTTGGATAATTGTCGGATGCTTGCAATTTATCCCTTTGAGTTATCTTTCGTTTTCCCTGTATGCTTGGTATCGATTGTCTCTCCTTTTGGTAAGTCACCTATTATATACCTTGTAACCGGTATCTCTGGTGTCTCTTCCTTTCGAGTATATTATTCACGTTCTGACGGTAATGAATAATATATCTCTTTCGCTCTTTGGTCGGAATCCTTTGTTGATTTTCCCCAGTAGAGTAAGATTCGTATTCTTTGTAGAATCGAATATTCCATCCTTTAACAAGTTTGTGTTTTGGATGATGAGTGTCTTGGAATATACACCAATTCACGTTTTCGGTAAGTCACCTATTATATACCTCGGTATCCTTGGTGTTTCCTTCCATGCGAGTGTATTATCTACGTTCTGACGGTAATAGATAATATATCTCATGCGAGTATTCTATCCATGTTCTGACGGTAATGGATATTATATCTCATGCACTCTTTGGGTTTGTGTCCCTAGTTGAGTAAGATTCGTCTTCCCGTTGCGGATTCGAATGTCCATCCTGTAAGTCGATTTGCTTTTTTAAGCCCTCCTTTCGGATGATGAGTGTCTTGGCATATATACCAATTCACGTTTCGGTCGGTCACCTATTATATACCCTAACCGGTATCCCTGGTGTTCCCTCCTTTCTGCTCCCTATTATGACCTTGGTCCCCTGTGGAGTCAGATTTTCCTGAGTTGATGTACCTTTTTAGGTCTTTCTCAGATGTTTGGTTGATTGATATCTCTCACCCTTATACCGGTCTTAGATATTCATTCTTCCTGAGTTTGTTACCCTTATACCGGTAACACCTCATTCTTTGTTGCTTCTCCAGGAGAGTCTCTTTGTTAGACATTTCTCCAATGGAGTTTCTTGTGGTGATTTTTACCCTCTTTGCTGTATTGGCATTTTCCCCAATATATGCATTTTTCTCCCGGCAGGGAGGTTCTTTATGAATCTTTTCCTGGTCCGAGTCCGGATTTTTATCCAAAGTATCCTTTGTGGATAATTTGAGTCAGCTTGTATCTTTCCAATGGATGTTGTTTTCCTTTGGAAATCTTCTTTTCCCCAGTGTGAGTCCTTCACTCCCCAGTGAGGTCTCCGGTCCAGTCGTGTATTGTTCACGCAGTGTCAGTTTTGTACCCTAATTCAGAGTCGTGTCCTGCTCACGCATTCTTTTTCTTTTTATCCCCTAATAAGAGTCCCCACAAGAGTCCTGTTAGAGTCTCTGTTCCTGGTGAGTGTATTACTCCGATGGATTGTCTTTTTTTTTGTGGACCCATATTCCCCACAGAGGATGTCTTTTACATGCATACATTTGCATTATGAGGTCTCTTAGGGACCAAAATTTGTCTCATTACTGTTATTTAAGCCCATTCTACCGCGTCGAGATGAAGATTTCTAAACTTCACTTCTCCGGCTAGAATGACCTTAAATAGGGGCATCTGTAAGACCCCAATTTTGTCCCTAAGATCCCTCATCATATCATATCATATCATATCATTGCCTCAAGGATCATTGTGCATCTTGCCTCCTTCCCTGTGGGTGGGTTATCTTTTTTGAGTGTGGTTCTTGATCACCAAGCATGTTTAGCATTTGTATATTATTGCTTTTCATTTGTTTACTAACCAAAAGTACAAAAATATTGTCATCTAACCTTATTACTTGCAGATGAAGCAACATTAGGTCAAACCAGTCAAAGGCATTCATTGAGCAATAGATGGTGGCCATTCTTGAGAATTTGGGCACCATGATCATTCACAAGAGTTCATATGAGTTATGACATCATTTTGAATCAAGATCCCAAGTGGTAGAGGCTTGGATTTCATCTGAGCATAGCTAGGTCAACTGAAACCCTAGAAAAGTCAACACAAGTCAACTGTGCATTCAATCATGGATTTGAAGGTGGGAGATGGTTAGAGAGGCCTCATTCATGTCCATACAAGTCTCATTTGACATTTCAAACATCAACATTGAGGAATTTGAGGTCAGATGAAAAGTTTCCAAAAATAGTAAGTGACCTGTAATTTGAAATTTGCCAAAAATGGAAAGGTCTTCTCCTCAAGATTACATCATCAAGAAAGCTTCAAATGAAATTTTGTCCAACATGAAAGTTGAATATCGTGCTCTCACCTTTCCAAAAAGTCCAAGAACATCAATTTCTCATTTGTGGTTGGAGAGATATGATCAAAAGATGGCCAAGTGTGGATGGAACTTCAAAAGGGCATAACTTCTCAACCATTGCTCCAAATCACATGGCTCTTTTTGCTAATTTCATGTCATGACCTATAATTTCATATTCTTGCATAACATTGCATCAATTTTCATTTCATGAACATTTGCAAAAATCTTGAATTTTGGAGGGAATTTTCAAAGTTTAAAATTGGTAATTCATTTGAACATTCTACAATTGCCAATAGCTCCAAAATGTTTTTTTAAGTGAATTGGATCAGCATCACGTGCACTGTTCATTGCCATGCACATGCATAAGGTGTTTTTGCAAATTGTCCAAAACACCTTGTTTTCACTAATTGCAATTACCAATTGATTAATCATGATTAAGTTTGGTTAATTAGGAGTATATAAGTGAAATCATAACAGAAAAACCCTAACCACAATTCACAAATCTCAGATCTGAAAATTTTCTCTCAAATTTCTCTCAACTTTTTCATCCAAATTCTTCATAAACATTGCCTGGTTCGTGGTTTGTTCATCATCTGCATGCATAATTGATGATTGTTGAAGCAAGATCTTGGAGAATTCATCAAGAATCGAGACTGTTGAACCTTGCATCCTTTCATGGCAGTTGAAGTTTCTGGACAAAGCAAGCACAATTGAGCTATTCTTCCTGATCCATCCATTCATCTAAGCTTGGAAGAACATCTGTTTCTGCATTTCAGGACTTGAATTGCACGATTCCACTTCTGTTTCTCCAACAAGGTCAGAATTCGATGCTCACGATTCATGAAATTGATGTATGCATGCTTTAGATCCTTTAATGCTGATCATGCTGAGCTTTAGATCTTTGAATTTCATGCAGTATTGAGTTAGTTATGATGATTATAAGTTTGATAGGTGAAACTTTCCTTGCTCGATTCTTTGAACATGTGTAGAATTAGGTTAAAATAATCATTGATCCGTGTTGTATGTTGAAGGATGAATCCATTGGTATGCGTTTTGTGAATTTCTGTGATGATTTGTTCTTGAGGATGATGAACATGATGAATGCGCATGAACTTGTTAGGTTTTCATTTTCCAGAATTGGTTTGATCTTGCCTGCGCCTGTTTGCATGTGGTTTCTTGTTATTGAACATGTATTGGTACGCGTGGCACTGATGTGTTGAAATGATTGGCTCAAATTGATGCGCCTTGCCACATCAGTTAAGTGAAACGGCGCGTTTCACTTAACTAGCGCTCAATTCAAATTTAAGCCGTGTTCGATTCCTGGCTCTAACATGTTTCAAAAATTGCCTTGCCTTATTTTTTCCATCTTGTACTCATATGTTCATGCTATGTCATCATGTGATTTTTAATTTTTCTCTTCACTTAAAAAATCACAACTCCATAAATATGCATCCAATTAATGTGTGGTTTTTTCCATTGTTCTCCTCATGATGTCTAATATTTTATGAGTATTTTTCCAGAATTTGTGCTCGGTTAGAATTTAAATTTGCCTAGGGTTTATGTATGCATAGGCTATCCTGTACCTTGCTTGCCATTTTCTTTGTGAAATAATGATGGTTGATCCAATGAATGTGAAAATTGACATGCTTAAACTAGACACCTTGTTGGTCATTTTGGTATTGAGTTTGCATTTTTAGCATTTTTGGTTGTTGAGATATGATCTGATTAATGTAGGTGTGACAATGTGTGTCACACCTTTGCTTGCTTAATTTTTTGATTTTCTTTATCATGCCAAATGATGTATTTTTTTGCATGATGCTTCTTCTGTATGTTGAGATTGATCATGAAGTTTTGTGGAATTTTTGGATCCATTTCTGATTTGTTTGAGATTTTCCTTGCTGGTTGGTCATGTTTGGACTTTTGAAGAGTGTTGAACTTCAATGATTTGGGAAATGCTTATGCTCTATCATATGAACTTGAAATTTTACACATGTTTTCTAGACACATTGAAGTTTATTGTGGCTTTGGTATTAGTCATTTATCATTTGTCCTCTCTGTTTTAGGATTGCCTTAAGTTGATGCATCAATTTGTGCTTCCTTTGAGCTTGTTTATGCTTACATTGCCTTATGGAATTTAATTGCCATGCTTAAACTTGTCCAAATGCTCTGATTCTTGGTGTGTTGATCATTTGATGTGTGCTGTTTAGCCATGATTTTTCTTGAGATTTATTGAACCATTTTTTGAATTAATGTGCATTTGTTCATTCTGTTGCTCCAATGTGATTCCAACTTGCATGCTTTGCCTCATTTGATTTATGAAATGAATTTGATTGATGCTATTGACATGAGACCTTTTGGATGTTGTTCTTAATTGGTTGAGTTTGATTCATGTCAATTTTCATGTTCTGTTTTGGATTATTTCTCCTTCTTTGACCCTAGGCCTTGACCTAGTGGTTTGCTTCTCATGTTTGAGCTTGTTTTCAGGTTAAGAAGTACATGGCCATAAGGGGATTAATTCACATTGCTTGAGTTGGTTTATTTGATTGATATTGACTAACCTTGACTTGTTTTGTAGGATGCTTTTAGCTCATTTGAGTTGAGCTTGTGCCTTGCACATTGTAGCCTTGCTTGTTTGATTGTGTATTGTCTGTTGACTGTTGGATTATCTGTTTGACTTTTTGAGTTGTATACTGATTGAGTTGGATTGTTTTCAGGTACATTAGTTGCTTAAGTTCATTTTGAACTTGCTTTTGCTTGGTTGCTTAACCACTTAGGAATAATTTCTCTTCTTCATGTAGTCTGGAAGACCTGGCTTGTTATGTGGCCAGGCACCTGTCTGAAGTCCTCCTTAAGAGGCAATGCTTGTGTTTGTTTACTTTTTGTGCCAAGCAGGAAAAGTCCTTTGATAAGGCAATTGGTAGATAAAAGAGATGTGTAGTCCATCTCCTACTATTCAGTGTGTCATCCCTTTGCTCACATTACATGTTGATGCATTGTGGATCTTAACCCAAGATCTATAGAGTCATTCACTTGTGGAGAGAGTTCCAACTTTCTGAATTCCCACACATTCTATCATTTGAAGCTCTCCCTGACCAGGGATAGAAGCTATGAGGCACACCTCTCATTTCCTTTTCATCTGCTTCACCTTAACTCTCAATGTTAAGGTTAAGAGCACACTTACCCCATTCCAGTTGACTTTAAAGTCTAACCCTTGCTTGAGCCTAATTGCTTGTATATAGTATGTGCTAACTGAATCATTGATTGCTTATTGGTTCATCTGTACATGTTTGCTTGTTTGCCTTTGTGCATTTATCATCATTAATTATTCATTATTGCATGATCATCATTTCATATCTTTGTGACACATCTTTGTTTGTCCATTGAGGAATCAACTGTAAGTCCATTCATTGGCCATTGATCCTATGATTTGGAAGGGATTGAGTGTAAGACCATTTCATTGGCCACTTATGTCCTCTTTGCTTAGTGCTTTTGTTTGTTTGTTAGATGTGAGGATTCAATTGTAAGTCCATGTTGTTGGCATTTGTATTCCTATGATCATCTGTTGGAGATTAGAGTAAGCCCAGATAGATTGGCATCTGATATCCATGTTTTGTTTTGTTTGGGAAATTGGAATAAGTCCATTTATTGGCATCCGATATCCATGTTTTGTTTTGTTTGGAAGATTGGAGTAAGCCCATATATTGGCATCTGGTATCCTTGTCTGTTTGGTTCTTTGGAGATTGGTGTAAGTCCAGTTGATTGGCATCCGGTATCCACCCCTTTTGTTTTGTTTTGCTTTAGGAGATTGGTATAAGTCCATTTTTATTGGCATCCGATATCATTGTTTGTTTTAGGAGATTGGTGTAAATCCATTTATTGGTATCCGGTATCCACTTTTGTTTGTGAGATTGGTATAAGTCCATTGATTGGCATCCGGTATCACCTTGCTTTTTATTTGCTTACTTGCTCTGTTGCCTCATTCCAAAGGACACACTTGAATCATCTTCTATATGATCTCAAGAGGTGAACTTCTAGGAAGTTTTACACTCCTTCATCCACATCCTTTTGTTTCCAAAACTCCCTTTTCACATTGTTAATTCAAAAACTTTGAACTATTGTGCAAACATCTTCATGTCTTTTCAAATTAGAAACCTGGGCCTTAAGTCCTTTACTTTTCAAACTTCACTTTTCATAACACTGCTTTGAATTGAAATCTAATCATACTTTGACCATACTTTGTGAATACTCATAATCAATTAATTTCACTCATTCAATTGTTTTGTGGCTTTGTCCATTGTTGATATGTTTTCATACATTAGCCATAGGTTTCAATTCTCATAGTGGTTGATGTAAATCTCACCACATCCTTAGTGAGTTGATTGTAAGTCTTCCATACTTATTATAGGGTTAACCCCTCACTAGTATGTTGAAGCTATCCTCGCATGGTGGATTGTTGGTCTTGGTTGAGTTTTCTCCCGATGATAATGAAAAGCCTTAGTGCTCTTGTTTTAAAATCAATTCACCTACATTTTGGAAATCTTTTAGCCGAACTACGGCGTTTTGATCCTTTACCTTTTCATGGAAAGGTACGTAGGCAACGGGTTCATCCGTTCAAACACAAAAATAATAAAATTGTACATTTTATTTCTCATCTTCCCAATCATGTTTGCACAATATGTCATAAACAAATAAACTTTTTTATACAACAAGTGTGAAAAGGGCTCCCTAGGAGTACCTAGGACGTTTTGGGTGCCTAACACCTTCCCATTGCGTAATTAACCCCTTACCCAGATTCTCTGATCTTTTCATTAGTTTTCTATGTGTAAAACTTCTTAGGCTTTTGTTCGCTTTTTAGCCAATCCTTTGGATAAATAAAAGTGCGGTGGCGACTCGATTCTTTGTATGCTTTGCTTTTGATTTAGTCAATAAATCATAAAGTGACGAATACATCGCTACAGTTCTTAACCCGACTCCATGCTCGTGACTCACAATAAACCCTTTGATTCTCGGTTGATCCGAACAAGTCTTGTCAATATTAATGGAACTTGGGTGTTGATAAAGTAAAAACCATAATCCACCAAAATGGATGATTAATCTTGATGATGACTTGATCCATCCCTTGACCTTTGTTTGTGTTTGCCTTGTTTGTGATCCCTTGTTTGTGATTGTTGTATTCATGCACACATGTGCATCATGACATTCATCACAGAAAATAAATTTCAAGGTACTGAGGTCTTATTTGCAAATATTTTCAGACCATGGATTATGGACGAAGGAACACTAAGAAGTACAGTTTCAGATGTCTTGATTTGAAAGAGATAAAGAAGTTGTCATCCTTTGTCTTAGATCCCTTGGACTCCAAGCAACCTCATGGGAAGCTTTTATTTGTGTTGTCTACTGATGTGGTTGAAGGACTCCTGAGTGTTTTGGTTCAGTTTTATGACCCTCTCTACCGGTGGTTCACTTTTCCTGGTTATCAGCTTGTACCTACGTTAGAGGAGTATGCCCATCTCTTGGGAATACCAGTATCTGACAAAGTACCTTTTAGTGGATTGGAGGAGATTCCCAGATCTCATATCATAGTTGAAGCTCTTCATCTGAAGAAATATGAGATTGATGCTCATTTGGTGAAGAAAGGAGGTATTCTTGGGTTAACTTCTGAGTTCCTCATTGGTAAAGCTGATGTTTTTTCTCAAGCTGGAAGCATGGATGCTTTTGAAGCTATCTGTGTATTGCTCATCTATGGTCTTGCTTTGTTCCCTAACATTGACGGTTTTATTGATGTTAACGCCATTAGAATTTTCTTGATTGGGAATCTTGTTCCTACTCTGTTGGGTGACATGTATTTCTCTTTGCATTTGAGGAATTCTAAAGGGGGTGGGACTATTGTGTGTTGTGTTCCTCTTCTTTACAAGTGGTTTATTTTGTCCTTGCCTCAGATGCCTTCTTTTTTGGAGAACAAGCAACGTCTATGATGGTCCCAGAGACTTATGTCTCTCACTAATGATGATATTACTTGGTATGATTCTGCATTGAGTAGTGTGGATATTATTGATAGTTGTGGTGAATTCTCTAATGTGCCTCTCATTGGTACACAAGGAGGAATCAACTACAACGTTGCTTTGGCTCATCGTCAACTTGGGTTCCCCTTGAGAGACAAACCTAATAACACTCAGTTAGAAGGTATTTTCTATCAAGAGGGTAAAGATCCCCAACATTTTAAGTAGAGGATGATACATGCTTGGCATAATGTGCATAGGAAAGGAATATCCGAGCTTGGTCCATGCAACTGTGTAGCTTTGGAAGCTTACACTATTTGGGTGAAGAAGAGAGCTTTGGAGATAAAGATGCCGTACGCATGTGAAAAACCTATTTCTTTGGTTGTGGATGAGCCATCAACTCTCCCTAACCAAGATGTATAGGAGTTGGAAGACACACTCACCAAGATGAAGCAATAGAGAGATATGTGGAAATAGCGGTTCCATGCTTTGAGTCGAAAGTATGAGGAGTTGCAACTTGAGTCAAAAGTCAAAGCTACACTTATTGACATTCTTGAAGACTGGACAGTGAAGATATAGAGAGAGTTAGAGGGCCTATCTACCTCTAGCATGCCTCAGCCTTCTGGTGCTTGGAAGAAGATTGTTGATCATCTTGTCCTTGAGAAGGCTCAGATGAAGACATCCTTTGAGTCTCAGATTCGACGCATCTGAAGGAAGTACGCGCTAACAGCCAGATCATCTGATACCGTTGCTAAGGGATCCTTAGGATGATTAGTTTCCTTTTCTCTTGTATTTGTATTTTGGGTTTCTGAAATTATACTCAGTGTAATCCTTCCAAATTTTATGAATAAAAAGAGATTATTATGGTCAATCAAATTGTTGTTATTATATACATATTGCAAATAGAACTTCGTATGCTCCTTGAAATTGAAAAACAATCAAAAATATTGCATTTCATGTATCATTTGCATGACTGGTTTTCTTTCGCCAGATGTCTTATCAGTTATTCTTCTGCGCTTCAGCCAAGCTGACTCATTAATACAACACTCACGCTAAACAACCAAGGATAATGGAGCATCTAGAGCAACAGAACATAGAGTTGAAGGATGAAACTTCCAGGTTAACGGTGTTGATGGAGTCTGTCATTGTTGCACATAACCAATCTTCACCAACTCCTGCAACCCCTCCCTAGAGGACTGTCATTTCTGAGGTTGCTACCTCAACTGTTCCTGTTGATGCCAGTCAATCTGGTCCTTTTATGCTTGCTGGATTCCCTTGGGGGATGCCATCCAACTTTATGCCTGAAGGGTATGCACCCACTTTTGTCTCTTTGTCGGCATCTAGCCCGGTCATGTCAGTGTCGCCTCCTGTTGTTCACACTCTGCCTCGTGTTGAGGACACTATCTACCACTCTGAGTCGTCTGAGGGTCCATATGTGTGTGAGAAAATGGACGAAATGAAGGATCAGTTCCTCGAGCTACGCAAAGAGTTGAAGACTTTAAGAGGAAAGGATTTGTTTGGGAAGAGTGCTGCTGAGCTCTTCCTGGTCCCCAATGTCAAAATCCTGATGAAGTTCAAAGTCCCCGACTTTGAAAAATATAAAGGGAACACTTGTCCGCTAATCCCCCTTGGGATGTACGCTTGAAAGATGTTTACTCAAACTGATAATGATTAGTTATTGATTCATTATTTCCAAGATAGTTTAACTGGTTCCGCTTTGAGATGGTATATGGGTTTAGATAGTGCAAGTGTCTGTACTTTCAATGACTTAGGCGAGGCCTTTGTTAAGAAGTACAAGTACAACATGGATATGGCGCCCGATAGAGACCAGCTGAGGTTTATGTCTCAGAAGGATAAGGAGACATTTAAAGACTATGCCCAGAGATGGAGGGAACTGGCTGCCCAAATTTGTCCATCATTGGAAGAGAAAGAGATGACGAAGATCTTCCTTAAGACGTTGAGTTCTTTTTACTATGAACGCATGATTGCAAGTGCCCCCAATGACCTTACCGAAATGGTAAATATGGGGATGAGGCTAGAAGAAGGAGTCTGTGAAGGACGTCTATCTAAAGAAGAAGCATCGTCTAGCCAGAAATATGGTAGGGGTTTCTCCAAGAGCGAGGAGGGAGAAACTAATTCAGTGTCTGTGGGGAGGAAAATGAGGCCTCATATCAGAAAGAGTTCTCAACCCAGTCTACATCAACACCAAATTTCATCAGTAATTCCTGTATTTTCCAACAATTCCAACAATCAATCAATTCTTATTCAGCAACAACAACGTCAACAACAACCGCAACAAAGAACAAACTACAACAACAACAATAATAATCAACAAAGCTTTGAGAGGAAGAAGGTCTCCTTTGACCCTATTCCTATGTCGTATGCAAAATTGTACCCGTCCTTGGTTCTCAAGAACCTTATTCAACCCAGAAATCCTCCCCAAATTCCTGAGCCACTTCCATGGTGGTTCAAACGTGAACTTCGCTGTGCTTTTCACCAGGGATCCCCTGGCCATGACATAGAAAACTTCTATCTGTTGAAGTATGAAGTGCAAAAACTTGTGAAGAGTGGGATGGTGTCCTTTGAGGATAGAGCGCTGAATGTGAAAGCTAATCTATTGCATGTTCATGGTAATGCTACTATTAACATGGTAGACGGTTGTCTAGGGAATTTCCAAGTTTTTGATGTACGACGTATCCGTAGGTCGTTGGTAGAGATGCATAAGACCTTGTGTTTGATCAGTGACTGTTAACATGACCATGATGGTTGTGTAATCTATAGCGTGAACCCCCATGGGTGTATGATTGTCAAGAGAGATATCTAGAAGTTGATGGATGAGAATGTAATCCAGATTCAACAGTCAAGAGATATGGGAGATGTAAATGTGATCGTGCCAGTATTCAAAACCCTTGAGAGGGTAGTTATCCAGTTTGATAGCAGCAACATCAACAATGTTAATAGATCGATATCGTCGTTGGTAATACGGTTAGTGGGCCCTGTTCCCTACTCATCCGATGAAGTTATGCCTTATCAATACAACATCACAATGATAGAACATTGTCAAGAGGTTCATCTACTAGTTGGAGACTCTGTGGTGAATATTGTTGATATTGCAAAGGTGACCCGTGGTGGTCGTGTGTTTAGTTCGATTTTTTCGAAAGAGATAGAAGGTGTTACAGCAAGTAAGAAGGCAAAGATTCCAGTAGCAAATCCAGTTAGTACTTCAGTGTGTCAGTCTAGTGAAACCAACAAACTGAAGGTTAACGATGATGATGAAGTTTTGAAATTAATCAAAAGAAGAGAGTTCAATGTTGTAGAGCAGCTGCTCCAAACTCCGTCAAAGATCTTCGTGTTGTCACTGTTAATAAACTCTGAGGCACATAGGGAGGCATTGGAGAAAGTGTTGGAACAGGCTTACGTTGAGCATAATGTGATTGTGGATTAGTTTGACCACATTATTTCCAATATTAATTCTTGTAATAATCTGAGCTTTTGTGACGAAGAGCTTCTTGAGGAAGGTAGAAATCATAATTTGGCGTTGCACATTTCAATGAACTGCAAGGACGACGCTCTGTCCAATATGTTGGTTGACACAAGGTCATCTTTGAATGTGCTTCTGAAATAACTTTGTCAAGACTTTCTTACCAAGGATCCCCAATGAAATATAGTGGCGTGATTGTTAAAGCGTTTGATCGTTCTCGAAAAACTGTCATCGGTGAAGTGGACCTTCCAGTTAAGATAGGTTTGAGTAATTTCCAAATTACTTTCCAGGTAATGGATATCCACCTAGCCAACAGTTGTCTATTGGGAAGGCCATAATTTCAGGAAGCTGGAGCCGTGGCGTCTCTTCTACACCAGAAGCTAAAATTTGTGAAGAACGGCAAGTTTGTCGTTGTTGGTGGAGAGAAGGCATTATTGGTGAGCCATCTGTCATCTTTTACTTATGTTGAAGCTGAGGATGAGGTTAGGACGTCGTTCCAAGCCTTGTCTATTGCTGAGGAGAAGAAAACCGGGGCACCCATGTCTTCTTTAAAAGATGCACAAAAGGCTGTTGAGGCTGGCAGCATTGATCAGTGGGGCTGTATGATAGAGATTGCTGAGAACAAAAATATGGCTGCATTGGGATTTCAACCAGGGTCATTCAACGTTAGAGCTGAAGTTAAGCAACCAAGTTTTTGTAGTGGAGGGTTCATTCATGGGAATGATCAACACTTAGTTGTTGTGTTTGAAGACGGTGATGATGAAGACGAAGCTTGCGCCAAGTTTGTGACGCATGGCCAGATTTGCAACAATTGGGTTGGTGTTAATGTTCTTACTGTTATTCATCACTCTTATGCCTAACATGTTTTTCATTTTTTAGTAAAAATCCTTCTCTTATGCCTAAGGGAGAAGTGAACATTGTGGGGTGTTTCTATAATTCTCATCAATAAAAGACAATTTTATTCATCCACATTTATGGTGTTTTATTTTTACTTTTTGCTTTGTTGAAAATGGTAATCACAAAAAACATAAATAAATAACAATCTTCCATCTGCATAATATTTGGTCACAATTCACTTCTCTAAAATCAAATAATCAAATCATTATGCAAGTTGGTTCTCAAACTCATTGAATACAATTATCCTACTCCCTCTCCAAACTTTGACTTCTCTATGTTTGAAGCTGAGGAAGATATTGTTGATGAAAAAGTATCTGATGAACTATCTTGTTTACTTGAGCACAAGAAAACATGCATTCAGCCATTTGAAGATCAGATTAAACTTGTCAACTTGGGCTCCGAGGATGATGTGAAGGAAGTCAAGATTGGGTCTCAACTGTGTCCAGAAGCTAAGAAGGGGTTGATTGGTCTTCTTTGAGAATACTCTGATGTGTTTGCTTGGTTCTATCCAGACATGCCTGGGTTGGATTCTAAGATTGTGGAGCATAGATTGTCGTTGAAGCCAGAATGCCCGCCGGTCAAGCAGAAGTTGAGAAGAACTCATCCTGATAAGGCAGTTAAGATAAAAGAGGAAGTGCAGAAACAAATTGATGTTGGTTTTCTTGTAACCTTCGAGTATCCGTAGTGGGTGGCCAATATTATGCATGTTCCTAAGAAAGATGGAAAAGTCTGCATGTGTGTTGATTACAGAGATTTGAACAAGGTTAGTCTGAAAGATGATTTTCCTCTGCCACACATTGATATGTTGGTAGAAAATACAGCTAAATTCAAAGTCTTTTCATTTATGGATGGATTTTCCATTTATAATCATATCAAGATGGCACCTGAAGATATGGAGAAGACCATATTCATTCCACCTTGGGGAACATTCTGTTATAGAGTGATGCCTTTCGGTTTAAAGAATTTTGGTGCAACATACCAGAGAGCTATGACCACTCTTTTCCATGATATGATGCATAAAGAGATTGAAGTTTATGTTGATGATATGATTGCCAAATCAAGTAATGAAGAAGAACATGTTGACAATTTGTTGAAGTTATTCCATCGTTTGAGGAAGTACAAACTCTGCTTGAATCCTAATAAGTGTACTTTTGGTGTTCGTTCTGGTAAGTTGTTGGGCTTTATTGTCAGTGAGAAGGGTATTAAAGTTGATCCTGCCAAGGTCAAAGCAATACAAGAGATGCATGCGCCCAAAACTGAGAAGCAAGTCAGAGGTTTTCTCAGCCGCTTGTATTATATTTCAAGATTTATATCGCATATGACTACAACATGTGTGCCTATATTCAAGCTTCTTCGGAAAGATCAGTCTTGTGATTGGACCGAGGATTACTAGAAAGATTTTGATAGTATCAAAGAGTATCTGCTTGAGCCTCCGATTCTGTCTCCGCCTGTTGAAGGAAGACCCTTGATCATGTATTTGACTGTTCTTGATGAGAGTATGGGTTGTATTCTTGGTCAGCAAGATGAATCTGGAAAGAAAGAGTATGTGATTTACTACCTCAGTAAGAAGTTCATTGACTGTGAGACTCGATATTCTATGCTCGAAAAAACATGTTACGCATTGGCTTGGGCAGCTAAGCATTTGCGCCAGTATATGTTGAATCATACTACTTGGTTGATATCCAAAATGGATCCAATCAAGTACATATTTGAGAAGCCTGCTCTAACTGGTGGATTTCCCGTTGGTAGATGTTATCATCTGAGTATGATATTGAATACCGATCTCAAAAAGAAATCAAAGGTAGTGTCTTGGCTGACCATTTTGCTCACCAACCGATTGAAGATTATCAATCAGTGCAGTATGATTTTCCTGACAAAGAGATTTTGTACTTGAAGATGAAAGATTGTGATGAACCATTGCTTGAAGAAGGGCCAGAACCTGGTTCCCGTTGGGGCATGGTACTTGATGGAGTTGTTAATTTGTATGGTAATGGCATTGGGGAAGTGATTATTACTCCTTAAGGCACTCATTTTCCGTTTACAGCTAGATTGACTTTCAAATGTACAAATAATATGGTTGAGTATGAAGCTTGTATTATGGGGCTTGAAGAGGCCATTGATCTCAGAATCAAATGTTTGGACGTCTATGGAGATTCAGCTTTGGTTGTGAATCAGATCAAAGGTGAATGGGATACGAATCAACTCGGTTTGATACCATATAGAGACTATGCGAGGAGGATTTCAACTTTATTTACAAAGGTTGAGTTTCATCATATCCCTCGAGATGAAAACCGGATGGCAAATGCTCTTACAACGCTGGCTTCCATGATTGTGGTGAAATTTTGGAATGAAGTTCCCAATTTGACTGTGATGCGTCTTGATAGTCCAGCTCATGTGTTTGCTGTTGAAGAGGTCAGAGATGAGAAGTCGTGGTATTTTGATATCAAATGTTTCCTCCAAAGTCAGATTTACCCGTCTGGGGAATCTTTGAAAGATAAGAAGACTTTGAGGAGATTAGTTGGCAACTTCTACCTGAATGGTGATGTGCTTTACAAGAGAAATTTTGATATGGTTTTGCTTAGATGTGTGGATAGACACGAAGAAGACTTATTGATGACTGAAGTCCATGAATGTTCCTTTGGTACTCACTCCAATGGACATGCTATGGCAAAGAAGATGTTGAGAGCAGGTTACTATTGGCTGACAATGGAATCTGATTGTTGCAAATTTGTGAAGAAATGCCACAAGTGTCAAATTTAAGTAGACAAAATTCATGTTCCTTCGACACTATTGAACGTCATTTCCTCTTCATGGCCCTTCTCCATGTGGGGAATTGACATGATTGGTATGATTGAGACCAAATCTTCGAACGGACATCGTTTCATTCTGGTGGCTTTGATTACTTTATAAAGTGGGTTGAAGCGGCATCGTATGCAAATGTAACCAAGCAAGTTATTGTGAGGTTTTTCAAGAATCAGATTATATGTTGTTATGGTGTGCCAAGTAAGATCATTACTGATAATGGATCTAACTTGAACAATAATATGGTGGAAGCTCTTTATAAAGACTTCAAGATTGCATATCATAATTCTTCTCCCTACAGATCCAAGATGAATGGGGTTGTTGAAGCTGCGAACAAGAACATCAAGAAGATCATCCAGAAGATGGGTGTGACATATAAAGATTGGCATGAGATGCTCCCATTTGCTTTGCATGGGTACCGTACATCCATCCGCACTTCAACATGGGCAAGCTCTTTTCTCACTTGTTTATGGAATGGAAGTTGTGCTCCTAGTAGAGGTTGAGATCCCATCATTGCGTGTCTTGATGAAAGCCAAGTTGACATAAGCTGAATGGTGCCAAACCAAATATGATCAGTTGAATTTGATTGAAGAGAAAAGATTGATTGCCATGTGTCATGGTTAGTTATATCAGTAGAGAATGAAGAAAGATTTTGATAAGAAGGTCAGGCCTCGTGTTTTTAGAGAAGGTGACCTCGTGCTCAAGAAGATTTTATCTTTCAAACTTGATGCTAGGCCCATATGTTGTTAAGAGATCCTTTTCAGGCGGTGCTTTGATTCTTACAACTATGGATGGTGAAGAGTTCACTCGTCCTGTGAACGCCGATGCAGTCAAGAATTACTTCACCTAAAAAAGAAAAGAACAACTCGCTAAGTTGAAAACCTGAAAGGGCAGCTTAGGCAAAAATGAGCGTCTCGGTGGATTGGAAATCTGAAAGGGCGATCCAGGAAAAAAGTAGAGCCATAAAAAGAAAAATTATCCTGGTAGACTGAGTACCCCACCTTGGGGAAATCTAGGCAAAAATTAGGGATTATGGCAAGTAACTGCATTCGGTTGGTATTAAATCGTGGAGGCAATTTTGAACAAGTCATTTGGTTCTGATTCATTATTCTCAACCAAGGCCAAGAGCACAGCGGATATCGAAGTTGGTAGTAGGAGTAGTGATCATTATATTCAATGTAGCCCTTTTCCATGTAAATTACCATTTTCCAACTTTTGTAAAGATCTATGGAGTCTTGTCATTTACAAACTACCATTCTATTATATAAAGTTGAGCTTTTTATCCAATTTTTTCTACTCTTATTTATTTTTGCTAAATGAAATTGAATTTTTATGATGATAATTTTGAAATAAATTAATAAATAAAAATCGTTTTTTCTTAAGAATATAAAAATAATTACTGATCGCGACTTTATGAGTCGAATTTGGGGTACAAACTGCAAGTGCACAGTTCTATCGCGTAGTTTTAAAAGATATCGATCCCACAGGGACTTATGAATCGATATACCGTTATCTAAGGTTACTACGTAAAGCTAAGGCGGATGATACTTTGATTGTTCGGGGGAAAAGTTAAACTAAAACAAGATCTAGATTAAATATCAATAAAGCGGATATCGGTATGTAGTTCGTCGTAATTAGGGAATCAAATCTTCGTTGGTTTCTTGGTTTTTTAAAATAAATCTTTTCAGTAAATACTATTGATTAAAAGTCTTTTCTCAAACTCTCGCTCTGTTGAATAGACTATGACTTTATATTAACGCAGCTGTCACTTATTGGTTAAGTCCAAAATCACCTTTTGAAAACAACAGAATCTATAGAAACACTTTTTAAGAAAACACTGATCGTTTAAACACCCTCGTCTCAAACTCTCGCTCTGTTGACTTAGATTATATAATTAAATTCAAATGCTTAACTCTCGTCCTCACATTTATCTTTTAAAAATACTTTTTGAAAAAGATTAGAATTTAATTAACTCTAAAAATTGCTTTCGCCCTGATTTAGAATTAATGCTCAATTTACTATGTCCAGTTAAAAACTCAAACTCTCGTTCTATTGAATTTAACTTCTTTATGTCTTTTACTCTCGTACAAAAACTTTGGTATTAACTCTGTAAATTGAGACCATAAAAAGAGTGACTTTAATTTTAAATAAAATTTAACCAACTTAGTTTTGATTCCTTATTCCGCTTACTTTACATACCGATATCTAAATTAATTAGCCGGACATGTTAAACAGGCTTAAACAATTATTACGCTTAATTAAAGCCATATCAGGCAAACAATATAGATAAACAGCAGTGCAGGGCATATATAAATTAAAACAACAAATTAAAGAACCTGTAAAATTAATAGAAATCTTGATTGTTCTCTAACTTCGATGCTTGAACACTCCACCACAGACCGGTTGGATTTGTTCTTCACAATCTTCGATCAGACAGTAAAATAAAGGCGAAGGAATAAAATACTATGATCTAACGTAAGGTTAGATCTAGTTAAAGTTACACAATAGTTTCCGGTGTAGAAGCTATTGTGAGAAAATTAATTGAATGCCTAAAAAATTAAACTAACAAAGGAAATAAATTGCTGAAGAAAAATATGGAATGCTGAAAAAATATAATGCTGTAAAAATAATGGCAACAGAAACAAGGTTGCTGAAAAAGAAAAAAAAGCTAAAAGCTAGAAAGCTGAAAACTAAATTGTAGAGCGTAAAAAATGTAAAAGTAGGCCGTCCCCAATTTTTCCCATTTGGGTCCTTTATATAGTGTTCATTTGGTCTTAGTGGTTGACAAAATCAAGGGAGACTTGGTTTTGGTGGTTGAGAAAATCAAGGGAGACTTGGTTTTGAATGAGGGATCCGTGGAGAAAAGTTTGTTGGAGCAAAATTTGGCACGTTTGGCTGACTGCTTCAAAGCGTACTTCGTGGATGCGTCAAAGCCAAAAATATAGGAGTGGGGTGTGACGTCCGTCACACCATGTGTTACGCTCGTAACACAAAGTAGCAAGGCGTGACGGTCGTCACGGCTTGTGTGGCGCTCGTCACACTTCAGCGCCCCTGGCTTGTGATTGTGGGCTAGGCTTTGGCTAGGTGGAATTTGCTTCTTTTCATTTCTTTTTGCACCCTTTTTCTTCCTTTTTCACTTATGCTTCAAATAAATTACCTGAAACAAATAAAGGGAAAAATACCAAGTAATATCGAATAAAATGAAATAAATCGAAACAAATAATAATATAATTTAATTAAATCGAGTCCAAAAGTGTGATATAATTTCATGTTATCAAACTCCCCCATACTTAGACATTTGCTTGTCCTCAAGCAAGATACAGTATAGAAATCGTTTTAAAAATTTGGCCAGATGAAATTTCAAAACACACATTAATTCGTACTAGGTTGCAAGTTAACCTTGTTTAGAAGTAACCTGGGTTTAATCTTGACATCAACAACTACCGTTACAACCTCAGATAACCCCACCTTATGCAAACCAGTTCGAGTAATGCCATTATAGCTATCCTAGTTCCTTTACTCTTATTTCACCCGTTTTCATTCTAGCGAAATCACATTAAGCCCTTTATCTTTTCGCGCACATAGTGGAGTAACCGGTTAGTGATTCTGATCCCCTTTTATCTAGAAGTTCTGGTACATAAGTCGGATAACTTCGTTATTCAGTCCATTGCAAATTGCGGGGGATCGGACCGTAGTCCGCCCTACCAAGTTCAGCACCAGATACCTGCTGTACCAACTCATAATGGATCTTTCATATTATGCTTTTGTATGATCTGCAACCTTTAGATTAAATGATCTGGTAAGGATCACCTAACTTAATTAGTTCATTTCCTGATATATATATATATTTTTTATGTTACTTTGGGAATCATTCACTTATATTCATCGGCTCTCCACGTAGTTTGCTATTAAGATGGTGCTGACTTCTCGTATAAACTACTTGGGGTTACTATAAAACTAAAAGTTCAAGGAATTGGTATAATAGGTACTTATCCTGATCTAACGTGTTGAGGTTCTCAGAGCGTTGTTATGGTAATGATTTTGTTTTTGATTTCACTCAAGTTTTATAAAATAAGCAACCTTTATACTTATTTGGTGTGTTAAATTTTTGTTATGGCTCAAGAAAATTGAGGGGAATAGATAATACGAAATTTTCACACTCGGGACTTGACTTAAAATAATTTTTTTTTTGTTTCATAATAAGAAAGGGAAATAACAATGAAAGGGAAAATAACATACTTGAAAAGGGAAGGTTGAAAGAACAAGGTTTTCCCCCCACACTTAAATGAAACATTGTCCCCAATGTTTCAAAGAAAATAAAAGAAAATGAATAGAAAAATGAAAGAAAAAGTCAATGCTGCCTTCTCTGAACACTTCCTCTAAAAATGGTATCTACTGGTTGCATGATGAAAGTCAGTAGCTCGATGAATTCAAATAGATAATGGCATTAAGTCAGTAATAGTTATTAAAGAAAAATACTGATTGACTTTATGAAAGGGAAGAAGAAGAAAAAAATGGATAGAGAGAAAAATTGACATTAATAGAATTGGAAATATTCGCTATGTTTTACGTCGATAGCGCGGCGACTCAGGAGTGTAAGTACTCATGGTGGTTCTTTCGAGGATGAATCCTCGGTCAAACTTTTAATTATCCTTGATTTCCATGGCCACTTATCTTCTTTTTCTTCTGCGAGGTAGTTTATCCTCCTGAACTTGTGGTGGTGGTTCTGGCTCTATTCTGGGAGCTAGCTTTTCAGGTTTAGGTTCAATTTTTGAAAACACCACCTCAAAGTCTGGTTTGCCCCTTTTTATACTAATTAGTTCCCTAATTTCATGGGCTTCAAATTCTCTCTTCTTGTTCAGGGTGGCAGATAAAGGTGCATTGGTGTGGATATTTTCTGATAGCTCCTTATTTTTTTCGGATTTGGGGTCTACCTTAACTTCCACAGACCTTCGCGGGAAAGGAATTGGTGATTTATAGGGAGGAGGGACAACACATAGCTCTTCCTTCTCTACCTTTTTGACAACCTCCCTTTCGGGTGGTGTGTGTGGAACTTTCTCAATATCTACTTTTTTCTCACCTGAACCCTCCTCATTATCACTATCCTTAGGATTTTCGGTAAATCTTTCACTGGTGGTTGTTACCATGTCCGCATGTTTCTCAGGGAAAGGTCCTAGAGGTGTCTGCGCAAGTAGGGAGATTTGAGTCTCCAATGCCTCGTTGTGAGTGACGAGGGACTCGACCATAATGTTCAGTTGCGTAAGGGTTTCATTGGTATAGAGACTTTGTTTTCTAAATTCTTCATTCTGAAGAGTTTGTGTAGCCATAAAGCGTTCCATCATAGATTCTATCCTTGAGTGAGTTTGCGTCTCAATGAAATCCTCCATTAATATTTCCAGGTTGGATTTATAGGAATCTTGCGATTCCTCAAAATACTGGGAGTGATAATCGTAGAGAAAGTTTGGGTGATACATAGTAATAGAAAAAAAAATTGCCTTAGTCTCTACAACGTAACAGAAGAGTTACGATATCGACTAAATAAAAGTCCCCGGCAACGGCGCCAAAAACTTGATCGCGACTTTATGAGTCGAATTTGGGGTACAAACTGCAAGTGCACAGTTCTATCGCGTAGTTTTAAAAGATATCGATCCCACAGGGACTTATGAATCGATATACCGTTATCTAAGGTTACTACGTAAAGCTAAGGCGGATGATACTTTGATTTTTCAGGGGAAAAGTTAAACTAAAACAAGATCTAGATTAAATATCAATAAAGCGGATATCGGTATGTAGTTCGTCGTAATTAGGGAATCAAATCTTCGTTGGTTTCTTGGTTTTTTAAAATAAATCTTTTCAGTAAATACTATTGATTAAAAGTCTTTTCTCAAACTCTCACTATGTTGAATAGACTATGACTTTATATTAACGCAACTGTCACTTATTGGTTAAGTCCAAAATCACCTTTTGAAAACAACAGAATCTATAGAAACTCTTTTTAAGAAAACACTGATCGTTTAAACACCCTCGTCTCAAACTCTCGCTCTGTTGACTTAGATTATATAATTAAATTCAAATGCTTAACTCTCGTCCTCACATTTAACTTTTAAAAATACTTTTTGAAAAAGATTAGAATTTAATTAACTCTAAAAATTGCTTTCGCCCTGATTTAGAATTAATGCTCAATTTACTATGTCCAGTTAAAAACTCAAACTCTCGTTCTATTGAATTTAACTTCTTTATGTCTTTTACTCTCGTACAAAAACTTTGGTATTAACTCTGTAAATTGAGACCATAAAAAGAGTGACTTTAATTTTAAATAAAATTTAACCAACTTAGTTTTGATTCCTTATTCCGCTTACTTTACATACCGATATCTAAATTAATTAGCCGGACATGTTAAACAGGCTTAAACAATTATTACGCTTAATTAAAGCCATATCAGGCAAACAATATAGATAAACAGTAGTGCAGGGCATATATAAATTAAAACAATAAATTAAAGAACCTGTAAAATTAATAGAAATCTTGATTGTTCTCTAACTACGATGCTTGAACACTCCACCACAGACCGGTTGGATTTGTTCTTCACAATCTTCGATCAGACAGTAAAATAAAGGCGAAGGAATAAAATACTATGATCTAAAAAATTAATTGAATGCCTAAAAAATTAAACTAACAAAGGAAATAAATTGCTGAAGAAAAATATGGAATGCTGAAAAAATATAATGCTGTAAAAATAATGGCAACAGAAACAAGGTTGCTGAAAAAGAAAAAAAGTGCTAAAAGCTAGAAAGCTGAAAACTAAATTGCAGAGCGTAAAAAATGTAAAAGTAGGCCGTCCCCAATTTTTCCTATTTGGGTCCTTTATATATTGTTCATTTGGTCTTAGTGGTTGAGAAAATCAAGGGAGACTTGGTTTTGAATGAGGGATCCGTGGAGAAAAGTTTGTTGGAGCAAAATTTGGCACGTTTGGCTGACTGCTTCAAAGCGTACTTCGTGGATGCGTCAAAGCCAAAAATATAGGAGTGGGGTGTGACGTCCGTCACACCATGTGTTACGCTCGTAACACAAAGTAGCAAGGCGTGACGGTCGTCACGGCTTGTGTGGCGCTCGTCACACTTCAGCGCCCCTGGCTTGTGATTGTGGGCTGGGCTTTGGCTTGGTGGAATTTGCTTCTTTTCATTTCTTTTTGCACCCTTTTTCTTCCTTTTTCACTTATGCTTCAAATAAATTACCTGAAACAAATAAAGGGAAAAATACCAAGTAATGTCGAATAAAATGAAATAAATCGAAACAAATAATAATATAATTTAATTAAATCGAGTCCAAAAATGTGATATAATTTCATGTTATCAATTACTTTAAAAACAATCGATTTCAGCAAGGAATATCAACAGCAGTCTGAGAACAGGTAAATGTTAAAAGGAGAAGCCTTGTTGGTCTTCCCCAAGGAGTTGGTTTAGTGATTTTTCCCCAACAATTCATCAGGTATTCCTAACTGAGTTGTAGGGTCACCTCCCCAGCAATTGGCTTAGATCCCCGTACCGAGTTTTATCTCATGTTTCTTTTGCGGAGTTCATCTTCAGATATCGAAGATTCGTTGTTCCCGACAGTGTTTGGTTCTGAGCAGTGTTTGATTTGGTCCACTGCAAGGTTGTCTCCCATTTGATATGGTGTTAATCTAAAATTCCCCGCATCATTGACAATTTGAATCCTCAGCAGATCCTTTCTTTCTCCCTAACCAAGGTTGAGTTATTCAGAGTTGGATGATTTGTGTTCATCCCTAACATTTTTCTCCAATTGGTGTTTCCATCTTGTTGAAATTAGCCGAGTGTTGCAGCGATGATTCAAATCTGTGAAATTTATATCCTTTGTGTTGTTTTGTCAGCATAATCATTAATCATATACATATATATTCATACATGAGATATTTCATTATGCATTTCTATTGCATTTGACTCCTTTATTATGATCATCTACTTCTGTGATATTACTTCCCCAGGCGGGTTTGGTGCGTCTGTCCTCCTTCAATTTTAGAGTGTCAGCCCCTTAAGCAGAAAGAATTTAACCTTTCTCATTCCCCATTAAGTTGTTTCCTCGTGGATGATCATTATTTTAATTTCCTCCCCAGTTGACCATTTAGATGGAACCACTCCCCTTTAGTTATGTCTTCATTAGGTTGAGTCTTTGTTTGACTGTTGCTTTCTAGTTACTACCTAGATAGATACTCATGGTCCCTTTAAGAGTATGTTACCCAGTAAATGGTAATATTCTTCTCTATTTTTGAGTACTTTACTTTTACCCAATACCCGGTGAAAGTAATCTACTTCCTTTGTTATCCCTAGCGGGTTCGTTTTCACATTTCCCCAGGCAGTATATCCTTGATATGTTCATCATAACCGGTGACGGATATTCTTCCTTTTCTGTTTTTCTACCCAGTAAAAAGGTAGTTGTAATCCCTACTTTTATTCCCCAGAAAGTTAATCCTTGATATGCTCATCCTAATCGATGATGGGTTTTCTTATCTTTATGGTCTTCTGCCCAGTAACCGGTAGTTGTAAATCCTGCTTTCCCCTGCTGAGTTTATCCTTGATATGTTCATCCTAACCGGTGACGGATATTCTCTCTTTGGTATTCTATCCAGTAACTGATAGATATAACTTCTATCTTTTTCCCGACAATCTATCCTTGATATGTTCATCTTAATCGATGACGGATATTCTTCCTTTGAGTTTATCCTTGATATGTTCACTTTAACCAGTGACGAATATTCTCTCTTTGGTCTTCTGCCCAGTAACCGGTAGTTGTAAATCTTATTTGATTATTTTCCCTAACAGGTTATTCTTACCCAGTAACCGGTAACAAATACACCTCCGTTTTCCTCAACGGGTCATCCTTGATATGTTTACCCTAATCGGTAAGGGATGTCCCTCTATCGAAGTATATTATCTTCCTACCCAGTAACCGGTAATAGATAATATATTTCTGGTACTCCTGTGTTGAAGATCATTCTTCCCCAGTTGAGTTTGATTCAGATATTTCAGCTTTGTTCTGATTTACTTGTTTCCCCTGCAGTTTTCCCTTATCCCCAACCGGGTCCTTCCATTGATTTATTTTCATGGAAATTCCAGTCGTGTCTATAGCAGTTTTTAAGTCGTATCCTGGCCTACGCACAACTTTTATTCCGCAGAATCTCTATCTCCCCAGCAAGTTTTTCTTAGGGAATGCACTATGCTCTAGTGGGCTTTCAGTCTCTTTAGATTCTTTTCCTTTGTGGCAATATTTTCCCCACAGATATTATTTTTAACATTCCAAATCATATGCATCAAGAGGACTCTTAGGGACAAAAATTTGTTTCTATTATTGTTATTTAAGTCCATTCTACTGAGTTGATACGAAGATTTTAACCTTCACATCCTCAGTTAGAATATCCTTAAATAGGGGCAGCTGTAAGACCCCAATTTTGACCCTAAGATCCCTCATGCTATCTCATCATATGCATTAGCTTTGGGATCACACCTTGGCATACTCCTTACCTCTCATTCATTGGGTTTGCATTGGGAGAGGTCACCAAGCACATTTGATTGTATCATACTTTGTTTTTCATTATTTACTAACAAAAATGCCAAAAATATGTCAATGTATAGTTTACTTCTTTTGTAGGTAGTGTGTGTGTTCACACATGCTCCATCAAGCTCATATATAGGGTTTGATACCCTCGATGCAAGGAAACTAATCAAGAGATTGTTCATAATGACTCTAGACATCATATACGGATCCCCATGATCTTCATATATTATTTTGATTAAGAAATCATCAAGAGTCTGAAGCTTGTTTGCCTTGGAAGCCCTAATTCATCTGGATATCTTGTGTGACTTCTCAGCAAGTTTATTCACCATTTGATAAAATATTTCAAGGGATACTTAGTATTGCATCATCTTATGCATATATGATCCTCCACGAGTTCAAGAAACCAAGAGAATTTCAAGTTTGCAAGTTGGTTCATGGTGGTTGACTAGAGAAAGTCAACTGGTCAAAACTGGGGTTCCCTAGACCCTATCTCCTGCAATTTTTGTCATATGAAAATGATTCCAAATGAAAAGTTACTCTTTATGACATTCCAAACAAGTTTCATGTTCAAGTGAAGAGCTAGTTTTGCTTGGAAAGTCATTTTTTATGGTGAAAGATTATAGGTCATTTTGTTTGAACCCTAGTTAGGAAGTCAACTTCCAAGGACCATAACTTTCTCAATTTTTATGATATGAAAGCCATTAAAGTTTCATGATCAAATGCATAGCCTATAAATAAGACCCTCTTGGATCATAATTAAGGACCTCATGCCCAAGCTTTGAACCTGCAATCCAAACCCTCACCATTAAAGGATAATCTTGAAGGTTTTCATTTGAAAATCGAGCTTCAAATCTCACTCTATTTTGAGATTGAAACTCCAAGAGTCCAAGCTTTTTCTTGATCCAATTTAACTCCTACAAGCTTCTGAAGTCAAGCCAAGGCCAATTAGAAGCAAGATCAAGCAAGGTTGAAGCTCACTCAAAGGTGATTTTCCAAAATTTTCATCTCTTTGATTCTCTCTCAATTCTTCATTATTCTATATGATTTTTGGTTGGCTGAAGTCCTACCAATGTAGGCAACAAGATTGAGTTTCTTTGAGATCAAGTTGAAGCAACTCAGTTCATGATCCTCCAAATTCAAATCCCTGTATCTTTTTATATACTTGGAATTGGAGAAAATTCAGGCTAGATTTGAGCTCCTGAGCATTTTTCCTTTCCATCCATGTACTCTTTTTTTTTTAGTGGAGGTTGATGGTGGACTAGCCCGGTGAGGTCCACCGGAGAAGAAGACTGGAGCCCTAGCTCTGGTGATGTGTTGGCTTACATCCTGACCATCTGGTCTATTTGAAATGTTTTAATCTCAGCCTTTCCTTGTGATTACCAAGCCTACAGCGCATTGACTAAGGTCTATTATGGAATGCGCGTGCTTGACCATCAGATCTGCCACCTCAATTAATGAGGGAGATCTGATGGCCCTTGTTTTTTTGAATTTTATTTTAATTTCTGAATTTTCATTTAATCCATCTATTTTGTTTAATTCATAATAATTTCATTTTTAATCCAAAATATGTGGGACTTTCACCAAAAATCTTTAAATATTTTTTTCTTCCATATTCTAAATTAAAATTATTTTTTGGATTAATTTTGATATTTTTCATGAATTAAATGTTTTTTTGCATACTTTTAATTGTTTAAAAATACTTCTGACTTGTCAAATGTTTTTGCATACTTTTGCATACTTTTAAATGTTTTTTGTCTACTTTTGCATACTTTTGCACTTCCATAAGGTCCTTTTTGCATACTTTTGCATACTTTTAAATGTTTTTTGTCTAAGGTCCTTTGACCTTGTTTGACCTACGATAAATCCCTTGGTCATTTATTTGGTGTTTTAAAGAGATTTTAAGTTTTGACCAAATTAAATTGTATTTTAATGCATTTTTAAATTGATTTTTGATTGATTAATTGTGTATAAATTATGTTGAGCCATTTTTATGGTCTTGTGATGTTTGACTATTTGTTTGGGCCTTGGTCAAGGTTGATTTGACTTTTGTTGGATTAAAACCATTGGATTTAGGGGATTGATGAAATTTACATTTCATCTCCCAAACTGAATGAATGGTTTTAATTTGATAAAATTCCTCCCATGACCAATTTGTGTTTCTTTCATTCCCCTGCCTCTTCATCTTCATCCTTATTCTTTCCCATTCCCTCATTTGAACAATGAAATCTCTAATGTCTTAAGGCTAATTGGTTCAATAATGACCTTGTGTTAGATGAACCAATACAAGTATGACTAAGATAGGTCCATCCCTCTTGATCTTTTCTTTTAGTGTGTGGTATATTTTAGGAGTTTGGTTCATTATACCAAATCTCTAACATGCATTAATACCTAAATTTTTATTGCCCGACCTTCGATAGTTGTGACTTCTACATAAGTCCAATTACGATTGCTTAACATATAGCTAAGTTTGACCCTAATGGCATAGCATTCTAGTAAATGAGGATGTATGTCTCCCATTATTCATGGTATTATGTGGAAACTTGACTTTTTTCCTTTCATGAGAGCTTGTGGCATACTTGTTAAATTATCCAAGTTAGAGCCCTTCTCATGGAAGATGTCTTGGTTTAAGGATCCATGCTTGTGAATGGATGGTTGAGTATTCTCCAAAGAAATACTTAATCAATTAAAAAATACCAATAACACTTGACTAACCTTTGACTAACATTTGACTAACTCTTGTTAATATTGCTTTACTTTTAAGTCATTTACTTTATGGAATTTAAATTTCAGTCATTTATCATTCATTGCACCTTTCATTTAAATTATTTATGTTTATGTCATTTTCCCTTTGCTCATTTGAGCCATATCTTGTGATTGTATATATTTGTTTACGCATTTTGATTTTTGTTTTTGGTCTTCGGACCTTAAAATACTTAATAACAACAAAAACCCCTAAAAAATGTTTGGTGGACTGTTGATCTTGATCTGAACTTTTAGACTTAGGATTAGGCAACATTCCCTGTGCAAAAAGGACTTGACCAATGCCAACATTTTGAGACCAAGTTACTATGAACTAAGCCTTCATCTGATGCAAGTCTTGGGACTTATGTGAATTCATCTGCTACTTTGTCTTGGTTCTAAATGTTATTTTGATCTTGTGTCTGATGCTTTAATATTAGTTTGCCAAGGAATATTTCATCTGGTACATGAGAAGACAAAGAAGATTGCTAGCTATAGGATTTGCTTGCTTGGATGTGGCAATCTTTATTTGATGCC
This sequence comes from Lathyrus oleraceus, assembly GCF_024323335.1. NCBI lineage: Eukaryota > Viridiplantae > Streptophyta > Magnoliopsida > Fabales > Fabaceae > Lathyrus > Lathyrus oleraceus. Next base: position 182,349,323 of record NC_066580.1, on the reverse strand, counting down.
TTGATCTTCATGATGATTGGATATTGCTAATTGCTTATTGATTATTGATTGATTCAAAGTCCAAAGGGAAAATGGGTTTTCTATATGACATTCTTGTCTGCAGGATTGCATCCCATTGGTCAGATATTTTCAACTCTTAACTTTTTATTTTATGCTTAGGATAGCCTTTTCATCTTCACCCACTTCTTAAATTTCAAAATCTCTCCCCCCCTTTTCAAAAACTTTATTTGCTTTGTGATTTCAAACTTAGACCTTGTTTTAAATAGAAACTTTGGTCTTATGCCAATGAATTTTCAAACTCTTTTTCTTAAATAAAATTTGTAAATAAACTTAATGATATTGACTTAAAATTTCAAAAAACAAAAAGAACTAGCTACGGGATTTGCTTGCTTGAATGTGGCTATCTTTATTTGATGCATTGATCTTCGTGATATCTGGATATTTCTAATTGCTTATTTATTATTGATTGATTCAAAGTCCGAAGGGAAAGTGGGTTTTCTATATGACATTCTTATCTGTTGGATTGTATCCCATTGGTCAGATATTTTCAACTCTTAACTTTTAATTTTATACTTAGGATAGCCTCTTCATCTTCTCTTACTTCTTAAATTTCAAAATCTCTCCCCCATTTCAAAAACTTTCTTTCCTTTGTGATTTCAAACTTAGACCTTATTTTAAATAGAAATTTTGGCCTTATGCCAATGAATTTTCAAACTCTTTTTCTTAAATCAAATTTGTAAATAAACTTAATCATATCGACTTAAAATTTCAAAAGACAAAAAGAACTAACAACTTAATTCAAATTTTTGGCCCTTTGTGCCCCATTCTTATTTAAAACTCTTGATTAAAAGCAATTCACCAGCTTTGAAATTGTTACCACGAACTACGAGGTTTTGATCCCTAATTTTTATGTTGGTACGTAGGCACAAGGCCGAAGGTCTTGTCAAACACAAAAATATAATTAATAAATTCTTTTCTCATCCCCACACTCTATTTTTCTCAAACATCTTTTATACCAAAAACACATACACACACAAAGAAGGGCTCCATACGAGTACCTAGGACACTTTGGGTGCTAACACCTTCCCTTTGTGTAACCAACCCACTTACCTGTAATCTCTGTCATTTTATTAGTTTTGATTTGAAAACTTCTTATCTTTGGGTTTTGTACGTACTTTTTCCCTTTTCCTTTGGAAACAATAAAAGCGCGGTGGTGACTTTGGTTTTATTGATTCTAAGCTTATCCATAGCTTGATGATCATGAATTTACCGCTACAATAGGAGGCCCTTGTGATCTGATGTCGTATCTGTGCACCAAGTGTGCCATTTGGAAATCATGCTTATCCTTCATACATTTAAAAAAAATAGAGTAACTTCGCATTTTCTTTCAAAACTTTTGTTGTTATCCCCAAAATTCTCAATGCATTGGTTATTAATAAATAAATTCACATTTTTGCAAACAAACAGTAAAAAACAAAAAAATATGGAGCATTTTTGGTAAAAGACCATTTTATTGATGAGAAAATAACCCGTAACTGGGTAATTTACATGAGGAAATAATTCCTAAAAGAGGTAATTGCAAAAAAATGAGAAAATATACAATGGAAATGGGAAAAACTCGGATTTCCATTAAGGTCCAATTCTGCTATAATCCCTATCTCTTCAGAGATCCTTGTACTTTTTCTTACGAGGAAAGTAATCATTTGTTTTTTCCCATTCGGGGTTTCCAAGTTGATGGATGTACAAATCCTTCATAGACCGCAGTCTCCTGCCTTTTAAATCCCTAACTTTTACCTAGACCGCCCTTTCGGGTTTTCAGTCTACCGGGATACCCTTCTTTGCCTAAGTTTCCCCTTGAGGTTTTCGACTTAGCGGATCTCTTTCCTATGCGAAGTATTTTTTGATTGTGTCTGCATTCATTGGGAATGAGAGATCGTCACCGTCCATAGTCGATAGAATCAAGGCTCCTCCAAAGAAAACCTTTTTTACAAAGTATGGACCTTGGTAGTTAGGTGTCCATTTTCCCAGTGGGTCTGTATAAATTGGTAGAATCTTTCTTAACACCAAGTATCCAACTTTGATATTTCGAGGATGAACTTTTCTATCGAATGCCCTCTTCAACCGCTTCTGATATAACTAGCCATGGCAAATGGCTGCTAGCCGTTTTTCCTCAATTAGATTAAGTTGATCCAATCTTGCTAGTATCCACTCAGCTTCATCAAACTTGACACCCGTTCGTTTCCTTAAAGAAGGGATATCTACTTCATTAGGAAGTACTACGTCCATGCCATATACAAGATAGGAAGGAGTTTCCCATATGGAAGTGCATATCGAAGTACGATATCCATACAAAGCAAATGGTAGCATTTCATGGCAATCCTTGTATGCCTCTACCATCTTTTGGACGATCTTTTTTATGTTCTTATTGGTTGCCTCAACAACACCATTCATCTGTGGATGGTATGGTGATGAATTATGGTGTTCGATCTTGAAGTCTTTGCAAAATTCCTGCATCATATTGTTATTGAGGTTGGAACCATTATCAATAATGATTTTATTAGGGACCCCACACAAAATATAATTTCCTTCTTCAAGAAGCGAGCAACCATTTTCTTTGTAACGTTTGCATATGAGACTGCTTCCACCCATTTGGTGAAATAATCAATTCCTACAAGGATTAAGTTATGCCCATTTGAAACAGTTGGCTCAACATGCCCAATCACATCTATGCCCCACATGACGAAAGGCCAAGGTGATGCCAAGACATTTAGTGGAACTGGTGGCACATGTATCTTATATGCGTAGATTTGGAATTTATGACATGTTTGCACATGACGGTGGCAATCAACCTCCATTTTAATCTATTAATATTCTGCCCTCAAAATATTATTAACTATGGTGTTCCCACTATCATGAGTCCCAAAGAAGCCTTCATGTATTTTAATTATGATTTGGTCTGCTTTGTGTCTATCCCAGTATCTGAGCAGGAATGAGTCGTAATTCCTCTTGTAAAGTAGATCTCCACTTAAGAAGAACTTAGTTGAGAGCCTTTAGAGGTACTTCTTATCTGTAATGAATGCATTCTCTGGATAGTCTTGCTTCTCCAAATACCTCTTGATATCATAGAACCATGGTTGACCATCAGATTCTTTTTCAGTTGCCAAACAATATGATGGTTCATCCAAGTAGTTAATGCGGATAGATGGTGCTTCATTCTTCCACTTAACCTTAAACATGGACGTCTGAGTGGCTAAGGCATCTTCTAGTTGATTCTCCCCTTGAGGGATATGGTGGAATGTGATATCATCAAAGTATGGGATTAGCTTCAAGAGATGCTCCTTGTACGGGATCAACTTGTGATCTCGAACCTCCCAATCTCCCCTAACCTGGCTGATTACCAAGATTGAATCTCCATAGACTTCAAGGATCTTGATCTTAAATCAATGGTTGCCTCTATGCCGAAGATGCACCCTTCATACTCTGAAATGTTGTCAGTGCAGTCGAAGCACAACCTTGCAGTGAAAGGTAGATGAAAACCAGTTGGATAGGTGATAATTTCCCAAATTCCAGTTAGAGAGGTGAACACGATCGTCCATCGCGATCCTGGTTCGGGTAGTTCCTTAGGGCCCGGAATGTTGCAGTCTCTAATAAACATAATTTTCTCATCAGGGAAGTTAAAACGCATCGGTTGATAATATTCCATGGCTTGATAGGATAGATAATCAGATAGCACACTTCCTTTGATAGCTTTTTACGTGACATGTTGGATGTCATATTCTGCTGGTGCCATCTGCCAACGGGAAATCTTCCTGTGAGGGAAGGCTTTTCAAAAATGTATTTGATCGGATCCATTTTAGAGATTAAAAGTGTTGTATGAGTCAGCATATACTGCCTTAAGCGTTTGGTAACCCAAGTAAGTGCATAACATGTCTTCTCGAGTAGTGAGTACCTCTTCTCGCAGTCGGTGAACTTTTTGCTTAGGTAGTAGATTGCATGCTCTTTTCTACTTGTGTCATCATGCTTTCCAAGAACAGATCCCATAGATCCCTCAAGAATTATTAGGTACATAATATGAGGTTTGCCTGACATGAAAGGCATTAAGACTGGTGGCTCTTGCAGATATTATTTTATCTTCGCAGACGTCTTTTGGCATTTATCATTCCACTCGATCGCCTAATCCTTGTGGAGTAGCTTAAGTATTGGCTCGCATGTGGCTCTAAGGTGAGATATAAATCTAGAAATATAGTTAAATCTCCCTAAGAAACCACGAACCTCCTTTTCAGTTCTTGGCGCTGGCATACCTTGTATAACTTTCACTTTATCAGGATCGACCTCAAACCTGCGTTGGCTTACGATAATACCTAGCAATTTCCCGGATCTTACCCCAAAAGTACATTTGTTGGGATTTAGTCTCAACCTGAACTTCCTCAACTGTGCGAACAACTTATGTAGATTAGTCAAATGTTTCTCCTCGGTTTGGGATTTTATGATGATATCATCGACGTATACCTCAATCTCTTTATGAATCATGTCATCGAAGAGTGTTATAATCGCCTGTTTAGATGTCGCGCCAACATTCTTTAACCCAAAAGGCATAACCTTGTAGCAAAAGGTCCCCTAAGGGGTGGTAAATGTATTTTTTTTTCATATCCTACGGGGCCATTTTGGTTTGGTTATACCTGGAAACCCCATCCATGAAAGAGAACACTAACAACTAAGTTGAATTGTCTACCAACACATCAATGTGAGGTAAAGGAAAATCATCCTTAGGGCTTTCCCTATTCAGGTCTCTATAGTCGACACACATCTTCATCTTACCATCTTTCTTAGGTACAGGTAGTATGTTCGCCACCTGTAGCACCTCAAATTTGCACCTATCATTGTACATACATTTTCATATTAGGTCATAGCATATCATGGTCCATTGCATAGCATTGCATTGCCCCCAGTTGCCTCAAGAGCAAGCAAGTCAAGGAATTAGGTCAAACTGATCAGGAGATCAGTCAACCAAGCAAGCAAGGTTGTTTCTCAAGGAGCCAAGGCCCTAGGGTTTGTCCAACATGTTCACATGACTTGGAGGTCCATTTGAAGTGTTTAAGTCAAAGGTTGAATGTTCAGAAGTCATCAGTTCATGCACAGTCAGTTAAAAACCCTAGAAAGCCAAACTTGGTCAACTGTGGTTGATTTTATGGTTTTGATGGATGGATTTGGTTTGAGAGAGTTTATTCATGTCCCAATAGGCCTCATATATCATGGCAATCAACATCATTGAAGAATTTGAAGCCAATCAGAAAATTTCCCAAAATAGAAACTGGACCTGTAATTTTAACTGCTAAAAATGGAAACTTCTTGATCCTCAACTTGCATCATGATACAAGCTTCAAATGAATTTTTGCCCAACATGAAAGTTGAAGATCTTGTTCTCCCATTTCAAAAAAGTCCAAGAACTCTCAATTCCCATGCATGGTTGTCAAGATATGATCAAATCATTTTCACAAAATCTTGAACTTCAAAAGGCCATATCTCTCAAACCATTTGGCCAATTTTGGTGGGGTTTTTTCCTACAAACCACATTTCCTCTCCTCTTTCCAAAAATATAAATTTCATGAGCCAAAACATTGCCAATCAAAATGGCACTTTTGGACCTAGCATGCTTAATTTTCAAGTGAGGTGCATTTTTGAAGTTTTGATTTAAGAGATTTCTTTCACATTAGCCATTTGGAATTGGTTTAGAGTGTTATTTCTGACTTGCCAAGGCCCAAAATTCGTGCACATGCTATCACATACCACCCTTTGGTCAAAAATTGCAAGATTAGCAATTGGGTTGATTTGAGCAAAGCATGATTACCATTCACTTAGCAAAGCTTAAACAGATCATATATAACCTATTTTCTGCAGAATTAGAAACCCTAGCAGCTGCAAAAACAACAGAATTACTCACTCTCTCTCAAATTCACTTTTGGCCATTTTCCAAAATCCTTCAAAATCCTTCAAAGAGCACGACCTAGCTAGGGTTTTTCCACCATCCAAGCATCATTTCATGCACATTTCCACCATCATCCTTTGGCTGTAAGAAGCTCTTCGTGGCTGTTCATCTTCAAGCAATTTCCATGGCAGAACTTGATTCAAGCTTTTACAAGAGTTGCTGAGCCACGATTACTTCATCATTCAACTTGTGGAAGCATAATCTGCATCTGTTTAAGCTTATCCTGGCCAGAAAACACCTGAATCTTCATCTGCTCTTCCAAATTGATTAGTATTCGATTCTCTCTATTTCCAAAACTTTGCCATGCTTAGTGTAGGTCTTAGTACCCTGATCATTATGAGCTTTGAATGGTAGAATTTGGTTAAGTATTTTGCAAGAAATCTGAAAATGAAAGTTTGGTGTTCATATGAAGTTTGGTTCGATTCTCTCTCAATAGCTTGTTTCCATGAAAATTGAGGTTGGATTTTGCTTTGCCATGCTTGGATGAACATGTATGTGTGCTCATTATTCATTTCTGGAGTTTTTGTTCTTGAGCCAAGTTTGATGTCATTTATGATTCTTGCTCGATTCATGTTCATTGTTGTGTTTTAATGGAAATTGATGATGGATTGTTGTTTGCCATGCCATGCTGAACATTTCTGCGTATTTAATTTTGACTTCTGGGAATTTTGTGTGAAAACTCGATTTGAGAAGATGATGTTGTTACTGTTTGATAAACCCTAGTTTCTGAAATGCCATGCCCAGATTTTTGGAAAATTAACGTATGCATATTCCCTGTTCATCCATGCTAGCCAATCATAACATTTCCCTGGCTGCCCCAATGCGCGGTCGTTTGGTTTAATGAAGACCATATTTACACAAATGCCACTCGGTCCTTTAAATTATTCAATTTAATTCATTTTAATTTCACAATATTATTTCACTTTGATCATCCATTTTGCAAAATTCATAACTTGTTCATTTTAATTCCAAATTCAGTGGGAATTTTTGCATCATGTCCTGTTTGATGTCTATTATTTTATCATGATTTTTATTGATTTTTTGGATAGCTGGATTTTAAATGGCCTTAGGGTTTGTATAATGTGACCAAAAATTGTACATGTTGCCAAATCTCTTGTGAAATTGTGATGCTACATCCATTTGATCTGAAATTTTTTGTGCTTAATCTACACTCATCCATGTTTATTTTGATGTAGAGTTCTTGAATTTATCATATGTGGTTTGTGAGATACAAATTTTTGAAGTAGGGTGTGACAATTTGTGTCACACCAATGATATGCCAGTTCATGAATTTTAATGACATGCTTCCTGACATCCAATTGACCTAAATTTTTGCATGAATCTCCTCTCATATGTCTAGCTGACTTGTGAATTTTCTTGGATTTAATTATGCCATTTCCTATTTATTTGAGATTTTTCTTCCCTGCCTAGTCAATTGTTGACTTTGTGTGACACATCTTGCCATTTCATTTGGGAAATTCTCATACCTTATTGGATGATCATGAAATTTTGCATGTGCATACTAGACATCTTGAGCTTTGCATTGGTGTTGATCCCATTCATTTCTCATCTGTTTTCATTTAGTTATGATTTTTTGAAGTTGACCCATGTTTGTTTGACTTCTTTGTGCATGCTTGAATTTGCTTTGACTTTATGATTTTCATTGACTGCCTTCCACTCGTCCAAATGCAATGAAATTTGACATGCTTACCATGCTAGGTGTTAGGATTGATCATGATTTATCTGGTGATTTTTGAAAATGTTTGAGTTGACTTTTGATGCAAGTCATTCTGTTGACTTCTTTGAGCCCTCCCTTGCCATGCTTTGACTTCTTTTGCTTATGAATTGATGATGATGCATGATTTGAACTTGAACCCAATTGAGCTTGCTTCTTAAATGTTTGAACTTGATTTTGGTTGACTTTCATTTGCTGTTTTGACTTTTTCATTCTCTTTTGACCCTAGGCTTGCCCTAGTGGTCCTGGTACTCACTTTTGAGCTTATGTTTTCAGGTTGAACACCAAATGACCAATGAGATCAATTTCTTTTGGTTGAGCTTGCTTGAATAGCATTGTTTAACTTTGTTTGTTTTGTAGGTGACTTGGCTTACATGCCTAAGTCTTGTGCCTTTCACATTCATTTGCTTCTGATTACCTATCGATGTCTGTTTCCTTTTGTTTTGTTTGTGGACTGTGAACTGATTGGTTTGACTATTTCAGGTACCATTAGTTGCTTAAGTTCTTTGAACTTGCTTTGCTTTTCTATTTAGCAACTTGCTTGAGGTATAATTCCTTTTTCTTCATGTAGTCTGGAAGACCTGGCCTGTTACTTGGCCAGGCAACTGTCTGAAGTCCTCCTTAAGAGGCAATGTTTGTGTATGTTTAAATCTTGTCCTTGTACAGAGTCAAAGACCTCCTAAGTGAAGAGGCAATTGGCAGAACCAAGGGATAAGCAACCTATCCCCTGCTATTCAGTGTGTCTTCTGTTTTGCTCACACCACTGTGTTGATGCATTATAGATAAAACCCAAGATCTTGTGCAATTGCACAGTTGAGTCAGTATCAAATGTGTAGAAGGGTTCCCACTTTCTGAACCCACACATTCTTGTCAAATGCTCTCCCTGGCCAGGGATAAGAGCAATGAGGCACACCCCTCATCTCCTTTCATCTGCTTCACCTTGGCTCTCAATGTCAAGGTTAAGAGCACCTACTACCCAGTTCCAGAGGTTTGTTTGTTGAGGTTGATATGACCCCTTGACTAAAACCTAACCCTTGTTTGAGCCTCTTGTGTGCATATAGTGTGTGCTACCTGTGCTTGTATGTTTGTTTGACTTGCTTCCTGTGCAAGTTAGGTTTAGTTTAGACTAATCCTTGTTTGCTTTCGCCCTCGTTGCGATCCTTTCTCTCGCCCTTGTTGCGATCGAGCCTGATCCTTTTTCTCGCCCTCGTTGCGATCGAGCCTTTTCCTTTCTCTCGCCCTCGTTGCGATCGAGCCTTTTCCTTTCTCTCGCCCTCGTTGCGATCGAGCCTTTTCCTTTCTCTCGCCCTCGTTGCGATCGAGCCTTTCCCTTTCTCTTGCCCTAGTTGCAATCGAGACCTTTGTCCCTCCGTAGCCGAACTACGGCAACTCTGATTCTCATATTCAGATGAGATACGTAGGCACGAGATGCGATGTCTTGTCGAGTTTGACTAACCACTAACACTAATTCTCTTCTCTCGCCCTCGTTGCGATTGAGACCTCCCCTTTCTCTTGCCCTAGTTGCAATCGAGACCCTTGCTTCCTGTGCAAGTTAGGTTAGGTGTGGCTTGCTTCCTGTGCAAGTCATGTCTAGGATAGGTTGGCCCTTGTGCCATTTAGCTAGAAACCTTAATTTAGGGTTGACTTTGCATGACAACATCTAGGCTCGAGTCGTAGTCTCCCTAGAGTTGTGTCTCCCTCTGTTATCTGGTTAGGCTAGTCCTTTTTCCCTGCGTAGGGGAACTACGTCGCCCTGATCCTCATACCAGATGAGGTACGTAGGCAGGAGATTGAGCTGATCTCTCCGGGCGCCCTTTTTCTTTTTGTGTGTGTTGTTTGACAGTTGTTAGGCTCGAGTGCTTGACTCCTTAGCAATTTGTTGTCTGTTTGTTTGAGTGTGTGCTTGACAGTTATAGGCTCGAGTCCCCGACTCCCTATTAACTTGTTGTGTTGTTGTGTGCTTGGAAGCTGATGTAAGTCCATCGAGTGGCATTCGGGTTCCAGTGTGGGTTTGTTGGTTCGGATGCTGATGTAAGCCCAGTGTTTGGCATTCAGGCTCCACGTTTGCCTTTGTCTGTGTTTGTTTGAGTGCATGTCAGCCGAGCTACGAATGCTCTGATTCTCCTTCGTCCAAGGAGATACGTATGCATAGGATGCGACATCCTAGCGAGCATGTGTCGTTTCCCCAGTCCGAACTACTTCGACTCTGATGTCTATGCCTGATAGACTAAGTAGGCCCAGGATGCGATATCCTGCCGAGTCAGTTTCAGTCAGTTTCTTTTGTCTCTTTCAGCCAGTGTGTGTGAGTTTGAGCAGTGTTTAGCAACCAATTTTCCTTCCTTTTGTGCGTGGATCCCGTCGAGTACGACGGATGCGTAGGGGTGCTAATACCTTCCCTTCGCATAACCGACTCCCGAACCCATTCTCTTTGGTCGCGAGACCATGTTCTTTCCTAGGTTTACTTCGAGCGTTTCCTTTCCCTCTTTTGGGATAAATAACGCACGGTGGCGGCTCTGTTGTTTCTTTCTTTTCCCGCCGGTTTTTCGCGTAATGCGACAGCTGGCGACTCTGCTGGGGAATTATAGAGAAGTTGACTTGTGCTGGTCCGTCTTCCCTAAGCGAGTCTCTCCTAGCGCTCTCTAGGTTAGGGCTTTGGTTGCTATCTGCTGTTACTTATTGCATTCATGTTATTTATTGTTTGCATTTATTGTTTGCATTTATGTTTGCATGCATCATATTGTCATTGAGCTGTCTCCTGTGCAGGTGGTTCCTCTGTTTTGGGGTGGGTGTTCTGAGTGAGGCCCAATACCCAGGCCTGAGTATACACCTAGGATTAGTGTGGTCTCATGTATCTTCACATGTTGTACGACATGATGAGGAGACATGTCACCACAACCGGACGAGGTTCATTTGAGAGAGTCCTTCCGGGTGGAGTTATTCCGCTTAGGTCGGATTATCTCTTATGAGCTGTTGACTTCGGTGACCGTTCTTTCCCGGATATTTGGTTTAGACGATCTTAAGGGAGCTACAACGGCACACCCGAGAGGGCAAACCCGTTGAGTATCTTTGCCCGATTGTCGAGACCATTGTCCGCCTTAGGATGACCTTGTTAGAATTCACCTGTGAGGGGAGGGTTTGATTCCTGCAAGTACAATTTCTGCCAGTGATGCTGTGTTGATGATCTTGAGTCGGATTTATGGATCGTTATTCCTGGACGCCGGAGGTTTGACCCTGGTATTGATCAGAGGGTTCCGTTTATTTCGGATCCCTGGGCTGAATTTGAGGGTACTCGCTCAGATGGCGACTCAGTTCTCCAGACATGGGTTCAGATGCCAGCTCCTTAGATGACTTTGGGGTTTCAGATGGTTCCTCAGATGCCAGTTCCTGCCAGTCTTGGCTCCATCATTTGCATCATAGCATGTTTATCTTCCAAAAAAATAGTAATGCATGAAAATGAAAAAGTTAACTCGCATACGCATATCCTTTTCAGGATCATTCATGATAAAATAGCATTCAAATCATATGCATATCATACACATATCATCCTTGCATTACAGACATGCTTGGGAGTGACTTCTCACTTTGGGTTTTGACTGAGACAGGATTGTTGATCACCGTCCGCACCACGACCAGACTCAATCATCAGAAGAAGTATGGATCAAGTTCAAGCTGAGCTAGCTGAGATGAGGGCGAACATGGCCCAGTTCATGAACATGATGCAAGGGGTCGTTCAGGGGCAAGAGGAGCTGCGTGCCTTAGCCCAGAGACAGGAAGTTGTGATTCCAACTGCCAACCGTGCTTCACCAGTGGGTGTTCCTGTGGATGATAATGTTGCTGCTGCCGCTCCCGCCAGTAACTTTGATGGGGTTGATGAGTTGGGGGGCATCAGAATCAATGGACAGCCTCTTGCTGCAGAGGTCAATGTCAGAGCTACCCGGGCTCCGATTCGTCATCCAGCTCCGTTTGTCGACCAACAAGAGGACTTGTTCACGTTGCTGAGTGAGGAAGATGAAGTGGTCAGAATGGAGGATAGGGATCGTAAAGTGGATGCTCTTGCTGAGAAAATCCGAGCCATGGAGTGTCAGAACTCACTTGGGTTTGATGTGACCGACATGGGTCTGGTGGAAGGGTTGAAGATCCCCTACAAGTTCAAGGCACCCTCATTCGACAAGTACAACGGTACCTCCTGTCCTCGCACCCACGTGCAGGCTTACTTCAGGAAGATATCTGCTTACACTGACGATGAAAAGATGTGGATGTACTTTTTCCAAGATAGTCTATCTGGGGCATCTTTGGACTGGTACATGGATCTGAAGCGAGAATCAGTCAGAAACTAGAGAGATTTGGGTGAGGCCTTTCTGAGGCAATACAAACACAACATGGACATGGCGCCGAGCCGAACCCAATTGCAGAGCTTGTATCAGAAAGATAAAGAGAGTTTCAAAGAGTATGCCCAGAGGTGGCGTGAGCTAGCCGCTAGAGTGCAACCTCCGATGCTGGAGAGAGAGCTGACCGACATGTTCATTGGGACCTTGCAAGGAGTGTTCATGGATCGCATGGGAAGCTGCCCGTTCAGTAGTTTTTCAGATGTTGTTGTCTGTGGGGAGAGAACTGAAAGCCTTATCAAAGCAGGAAGGATACAAGATCCTGGCTCTTCAAACTCTTCAAATTCTAAGAAGCTATACTCTGGGGCACCCAGAAGGGGAGAGGATGAAACAAATGTTGTGCACCGTCGAAGGAGTGCAAACAGGGGACCATATCGTCAGGTCGCCGCTGTGACTATTCCAGCCACTCAACCTCAACAGCAACAGAGAAGACCAACTCAGCAGCATCAGCGTCAACAACATCGTCCTCAACAGCAGGCTTACCAGCCTCCCATTGATAATCAAGCTGGTACAAGTAATGAGAGGAAGAAGATCATTTTTGATCCAATCCCCATGTCCTACGCCGAACTGTATCCCACTCTGATAGAGCGGAACTTGATTACACCCAGAGACCCGCCGCCCGTACCTGTCAACCCTCGGTGGTGGTATAGGCCTGAACAGCATTGTGTGTATCACTCGGGTGCTCCTGGTCATGATGTGGACAGTTGTTTCCAGCTGAAGGTGAAGGTTCAAGACCTTGTGAGGTCAGGTATTCTGATCTTGGAGGATTTAGGTCCCCGTGTTAATCAAGCTTGAAGATAACAAGTCCTGGGCTGGCGCCGACTTTTTCTTCAGAAGGGTTGTTCAGAAAACAGAAGCTACTGATGCAAGAGATACTGACAGTTGTCATCCCCGGTGGGATCTATCACAATTGGGTCACTGTGGGCGTTCCTACAGTTGTTCATAAGTCTTTGTAATAATCACTTTGTTTAAAAAACCCTTCTCCCATGCCAAAAGGAGAAGTGATGACATTGTTGGCAACATTTTGTGCAATGATATTTTCATTCAAATAAATTCATGTTAAGCATTTGTTTTTCCATTTGTTTTCCCTTTTCGCTTTTTGCATGAAATTGGTGATCACAAAAAACCTTAAAAAACAAGAATAAAAGCAATCTTTTCATCTGCATAACGATTGTCTTGTTTGATTTTCAAAGTGCTTTTTATACTCAAAATCTTTATGCAGGTTGTTTCTCAAACCCATTGAACATAAGGATCGGACGTCATCTCCCAATTTTGAATTCCCTGTATTCGAAGCGGAAGAAGATCATGATTGAAGGGATTCCTGACGAGATTTCCCGACTTCTTGAGCAAGAAAAGAAGATCACACTCAGCTGCATCTCAAGAATCAGCAGAACAGCCAACTGGGGCATTAATCAAAAAAAAAGAGAGAAAAAAAAAGTCAAAAAAAAAAAACCAACAAAGAAAGAGAGGGCGCAAAATCAAAAGAAATCAAAAGAAATCAAAAGAAATCAAAAGAAAGAAAAAGAAAGAAAAAAAACCAAAAGAGAAAATAACACCCTCAAAGTCCCAAGTTGGCTGATGCTGAATTCGATCGAAAAGAAGAGATCAACTGCCATGTGTCATGGTCAGTTATATCAGCAAAGAGTGAAGAAAGCATTCGATAAGAAGATCAAGCCTCGTGTGTTCCGAGGGACCTTGTGCTCAAGAAAGTCTTGTCTTTCGTGCCCGATTCCAGGGGCAAGTGAACTCCAAGCTATGAAATTCCATGTGTTGACAAGAGAGCCTCTTCAGGCAATGTCTCGACACTTACAACAATGGATGGAGAAGTTCACTCGTCCTGTGAATTCCAGATGCAGTCAAGAAATACTTCGCCTAGAAACAAAAAAAAAAAAAAAAAAAAAAGCAAAAGCTCGCTAAGTCGAACACCCCAAAGGGCGACTTAGGCAAAAAGGAGCGTCTCGGTGGATTGAAAACCCGAAAGGGCGATCCAGGCAAAAGTTAGAGACATTGAAAAAAGGAATTTGCATCCCGCTAGATTGATCACCTCACACTGGGGCAATCTAGGCAAAAATTAGGGATTTGGCAAGTAACTGCATCTCGACAAGACTGTGCTCTATATCTGTCATCCGTCAGGGATTCTCGATTCGTCGTCGACTGAAGCTTTGAATACATCGAAAATTCGGAATGGTAGAGGAAAGGTCATTATGTTCAATGTAGTCCTCTCCAATATATATCACCGATTTCAAACTTGTACAGATCTATGGAGTCTCGCCCTTTGCAGACTACCATTCCATTACATCTATTTGAGCTTTTATCCCATTATTTGCACTCTTATTTGTTTCAACTCAACAAACGTTTTGCATGTTTTAATTGATAAAGTATCATTGTTTTCAAAATAAACAAATTTTTCACAAAATTGTTCTTAAACAAAGTGAACATTCACAATGATGGAAGAATACTTAGGAGACCCACAGTGCTCTCCTGGGGGTGGTATGATTACCAACAGGTAAGACAATTGTTCGTATCTCGAGCATAACTGTATCTTTTTCCTGTCGAACCTCTTTTGGTTTCTCCATCAGCAAGGTTGCTCAGTGCAGTGTTTGGTTGAAAGTTGTTTATCTTCATGCTCCCGGCAGTACAACATTCTTCCTCCAAGTCCCTGTTAGCCCTATTTTGGGGCATCTCCAGTAGAAGATTGTTCGAGCCCTACCGTGGGGCATTCCCAGCAAGGTTGTTGTTGAAATACTTTTGAGGGGCAGTTCCCCAAGCAGAGTGTTTACTGAAGACTTTAACTTTCCTCTCTCCAGCAGAGCAGTCTTCCTCTCCACCAGCATGGGTGTTTTTCTTTGAAGATTCAGTATTTGGAGGATCGACATCCCCGTAATCCGGCATTCCCTCAGATAGATCCCCGAGCGGAGTTGTTGGCATGATGAGCTTTCTCTATGCCTATCTATCTTCATCAGAGATCTGGTTGCTCCTTGGTATCTCTGGTTTCCAGCACGAGTTGTTATGGCGCGTCCGCCTGTACGTTGAACTCTTTTCTCCGGTTGCGACTGACGATTCCTCCAGAAGCCTCTCGTGGCTCTTCCTCCCCTGCAGGATAAGTGTTCCCTGATATCCCAGTCCCCAGTGGATTTTCTTTGCTCTCTGGTGGCTTTGGTTTTCTCTCCGGACGGTTGATTCCCGGACCTGTGGTTTGAGCATGTCTGTTTGTCAGCATTCATCATACATTTTAGATATAATGCATACATGCATAATCATAGCATTCAGATACTCATGTTGCAGCTGTTGCCGGATATCTGTTGATTGTTACCTTCTGCTATTTGTTGATACAAATCTCTCCAGTAGATCCTCCTAGCAGAGTTGGGTATGTCTGATCTCTCCATGTAGAGCCAACCCCTTAAGCAGAAAGTGTCTACCCTTTCCTGCCATTTCCCCACTGAGATACATCCTCGTGGATGACGGTTGTTTCCGTTCCCTCCCGACACACATTGGGATGGGTTTCCCCTATTGAGTTCTTTCCTCATTAGGATGAGTCTTGTTTCAGTCTGCCTTTTTGGATCAATCCTAAATTGGCTTTCTGTTGTCTCTTGTGCTTCCCTGGGGCATAAATGAATAGTCGCTCACTAACCGGCACTCATTCATCTTATCCTCAGCGGAATTTGTTGGCCTCTACCTACGAACCGGTAGCTGTAAGTCCTTTCTTTACGGTCTTCTACCCACTACCCGGTAGTTGTAAATCCTTTTTTCTCACTTTGTCTCTCAGCAGATCGTTTGGTGGCCTCTACCTACAAACCGGTAGTTGTAAGTCATATCTTTGTGGTTTTCTACCCCCTAGCTGGTAGTTGTAAAATCCCACGTTCTCCCCTTGGTGGAGCTAACCCTTTGTGCTCATCCTATCGATGATTGGTTACTTTTCCGTGGCCTCTACCTACAAACCGGTAGTTGTAAGTCCTATCTTTGTGGTTTTCTACCTACAAACCGGTAGTTGTAAAATCCCACTTTCATCCCCTAGCAGAGGTAACCTTTGTGGTTCGTTCTGTTTGTTGGCCTCTACCTACAAACCGGTAGCTGTAAGTCTTATCTTTGTGGTTTTCTACCCACTAGCTGGTAGTTGTAAAATCCCACTTTCATCCCCTTGTTGGAGTTAACCCTTTGTGCTCATCCCGATGATGACTGGTTACTTTTCCATTGGCCTCTGCCTACAAACCGGTAGCTGTAAGTCCTATCTTTGTGGTTTCCTACCCACTAGCTGGTAGTTGTAAAATCCCACTTTTTCATCCCCTATCAGAGTTAACCCTTTGTGCTCATCCTATCGATGACTGGTTACCTTTTCTGTGGTTTTCTGCCTACAAAATGGTAGATGTAATCCCTTCTTTGCAGTTATCAGTACCAAGTTTGCAGTATTGATATTCTTTTCCCCTCTGGATACTTGCCTTGATCAAGCAGTATTGTCCCCATTGGGTCTTCACCTTCTTGTTGGATACTTGCTCCGAGTCAGCAACTTTATCCTCTCTTGATTGGTCATCTTTTGCATACCTAGTCTGGTACCCAGATGCCTTTCTTTTCGGTCGTTTATCCATCTAACAACCTGCAACCCGGTTATGGATAATCTTCCATGCGAGTGTATTATCTACGTTCTGACGGCTATAGATAATATATCTCATGCACTCTTCGGTCAATCTTTCGATTGTTATCACCAGCAGAGTAAGATTCGTATTCCTTGTGGAATCGAATGTCCATCCTTTAACAAGTTTGCCTTCGCTCTCTTCAGGATGTTTTCGGTCGATTATTCGTTTAACAACCTACAACCCGGTTATGGATAATCTTCCATGCGAGTGTATTATCTACGTTCTGACGGCTATAGATAATATATCTCATGCACTCTTCGGTCAATCTTTCGATTGTTATCTCCAGCAGAGTAAGATTCGTATTCCTTGTGGAATCGAATGCCCATCCTTTAACAAGTTTGCCTTCGCTCTCTTCAGGATGATGTCGGTCGATTATTCATTTAACAACCTACAACCCGGTTATGGATAAATCTTCCATGCGAGTGTATTATCTACGTTTTGACGGCTATAGATGATATGTCTCATGTTTTTCCGGTATTCAGACCGAAGGAGTTTCCGACGATCAGGTCGATGCACTCATGGCACTCAGGCCAGTTTTTCCGGTATTCAGACCGAAGAAGTTTCCGACGATCAGGTCGATGTACTTATGTTTTTCCGGTATTCAGACCGAAGAAGTTTCCGACGATCAGGTCGATGTACTTATGTTTTTCCGGTATTCAGACCGAAGAAGTTTCCGACGATCAGGTCGATGTACACATGGCACTCAGGCCAATTTTCCGGTGTTCAGACCGAAGTGGCATCCAGGCCAATTTCCGATGTTTCAGATCAACATCAAATCTCTCATACACCGATGCTCAGTATTCTGACTGACTAGCGGCGCTCAGGCCGTGGTTATCCCTGTGTTACCATTTATTTTGGTATCCAGGTCGACGTTTCTGTTTCGGTATTCAGGCCGATTTCTTTTTCCGTTCCAGACGGATTTTTCTTTCAAGACTGTTTCTTTGCCGATCCTGACAGGCATTCTTGTATTATATCTAGTCGGTGCAAATTTCTACGGTTCTTTTGTATTCAATCCCTGTTTACCCTGAAAGTCTGACAGCCGTTGCTATCATCCGTTCGGGTTCCCAGCTGATTGAATAGGGGCAGCTGTAGCACCTCAAATTTGCACCTATCATTGTACATACATTTTCATATTAGGTCATAGCATATCATGGTCCATTGCATAGCATTGCATTGCCCCCAGTTGCCTCAAGAGCAAGCAAGTCAAGGAATTAGGTCAAACTGATCAGGAGATCAGTCAACCAAGCAAGCAAGGTTGTTTCTCAAGGAGCCAAGGCCCTAGGGTTTGTCCAACATGTTCACATGACTTGGAGGTCCATTTGAAGTGTTTAAGTCAAAGGTTGAATGTTCAGAAGTCATCAGTTCATGCACAGTCAGTTAAAAACCCTAAAAAGCCAAACTTGGTCAACTGTGGTTGATTTTATGGTTTTGATGGATGGATTTGGTTTGAGAGAGTTTATTCATGTCCCAATAGGCCTCATATATCATGGCAATCAACATCATTGAAGAATTTGAAGCCAATCAGAAAATTTCCCAAAATAGAAACTGGACCTGTAATTTTAACTGCTAAAAATGGAAACTTCTTGATCCTCAACTTGCATCATGATACAAGCTTCAAATGAATTTTTGCCCAACATGAAAGTTGAAGATCTTGTTCTCCCATTTCCAAAAAGTCCAAGAACTCTCAATTCCCATGCATGGTTGTCAAGATATGATCAAATCATTTTCACAAAATCTTGAACTTCAAAAGGCCATATCTCTCAAACCATTTGGCCAATTTTGGTGGGGTTTTTTCCTACAAACCACATTTCCTCTCCTCTTTCCAAAAATATAAATTTCATGAGCCAAAACATTTCCAATCAAAATGGCACTTTTGGACCTAGCATGCTTAATTTTCAAGTGAGGTGCATTTTTGAAGTTTTGATTTAAGAGATTTCTTTCACATTAGCCATTTGGAATTGGTTTAGAGTGTTATTTCTGACTTGCCAAGGCCCAAAATTCGTGCACATGCTATCACATACCACCCTTTGGTCAAAATTGCAAGATTAGCAATTGGGTTGATTTGAGCAAAGCATGATTACCATTCACTTAGCAAAGCTTAAACAGATCATATATAACCTATTTTCTGCAGAATTAGAAACCCTAGCAGCTGCAAAAACAACAGAATTACTCACTCTCTCTCAAATTCACTTTTGGCCATTTTCCAAAATCCTTCAAAATCCTTCAAAGAGCACGACCTAGCTAGGGTTTTTCCACCATCCAAGCATCATTTCATGCACATTTCCACCATCATCCTTTGGCTGTAAGAAGCTCTTCGTGGCTGTTCATCTTCAAGCAATTTCCATGGAAGAACTTGATTCAAGCTTTTACAAGAGTTGCTGAGCCACGATTACTTCATCATTCAACTTGTGGAAGCATAATCTGCATCTGTTTAAGCTTATCCTGGCCAGAAAACACCTGAATCTTCATCTGCTCTTCCAAATTGGTTAGTATTCGATTCTCTCTATTTCCAAAACTTTGCCATGCTTAGTGTAGGTCTTAGTACCCTGATCATTATGAGCTTTGAATGGTAGAATTTGGTTAAGTATTTTGCAAGAAATCTGAAAATGAAAGTTTGGTGTTCATATGAAGTTTGGTTCGATTCTCTCTCAATAGCTTGTTTCCATGAAAATTGAGGTTGGATTTTGCTTTGCCATGCTTGGATGAACATGTATGTGTGCTCATTATTCATTTCTGGAGTTTTTGTTCTTGAGCCAAGTTTGATGTCATTTATGATTCTTGCTCGATTCATGTTCATTGTTGTGTTTTAATGGAAATTGATGATGGATTGTTGTTTGCCATGCCATGCTGAACATTTCTGCGTATTTAATTTTGACTTCTGGGAATTTTGTGTGAAAACTCGATTTGAGAAGATGATGTTGTTACTGTTTGATAAACCCTAGTTTCTGAAATGCCATGCCCAGATTTTTGGAAAATTAACGTATGCATATTCCCTGTTCATCCATGCTAGCCAATCATAACATTTCCCTGGTTGCCCCAATGCGCGGTCGTTTGGTTTAATGAAGACCATATTTACACAAATGCCACTCGGTCCTTTAAATTATTCAATTTAATTCATTTTAATTTCACAATATTATTTCACTTTGATCATCCATTTTGCAAAATTCATAACTTGTTCATTTTAATTCCAAATTCAGTGGGAATTTTTGCATCATGTCCTGTTTGATGTCTATTATTTTATCATGATTTTTATTGATTTTTTGGATAGCTGGATTTTAAATGGCCTTAGGGTTTGTATAATGTGACCAAAAATTGTACATGTTGCCAAATCTCTTGTGAAATTGTGATGCTACATCCATTTGATCTGAAATTTTTTGTGCTTAATCTACACTCATCCATGTTTATTTTGATGTAGAGTTCTTGAATTTATCACATGTGGTTTGTGAGATACAAATTTTTGAAGTAGGGTGTGACAATTTGTGTCACACCAATGATATGCCATTTCATGAATTTTAATGACATGCTTCCTGACATCCAATTGACCTAAATTTTTGCATGAATCTCCTCTCATATGTCTAGTTGACTTGTGAATTTTCTTGGATTCAATTATGCCATTTCCTATTTATTTGAGATTTTTCTTCCCTGCCTAGTCAATTGTTGACTTTGTGTGACACATCTTGCCATTTCATTTGGGAAATTCTCATACCTTATTGGATGATCATGAAATTTTACATGTGCATACTAGACATCTTGAGCTTTGCATTGGTGTTGATCCGATTCATTTCTCATCTGTTTTCATTTAGTTATGATTTTTTGAAGTTGACCCATGTTTGTTTGACTTCTTTGTGCATGCTTGAATTTGCTTTGACTTTATGATTTTCATTGACTGCCTTCCACTCGTCCAAATGCAATGAAATTTGACATGCTTACCATGCTAGGTGTTAGGATTGATCATGATTTATATGGTGATTTTTGAAAATGTTTGAGTTGACTTTTGATGCAAGTCATTCTGTTGACTTCTTTGAGCCCTCCCTTGCCATGCTTTGACTTCTTTTGCTTATGAATTGATGATGATGCATGATTTGAACTTGAACCCAATTGAGCTTGCTTCTTAAATGTTTGAACTTGATTTTGGTTGACTTTCATTTGCTGTTTTGACTTTTTCATTCTCTTTTGACCCTAGGCTTGCCCTAGTGGTCCTGGTACTCACTTTTGAGCTTATGTTTTCAGGTTGAACACCAAATGACCAATGAGATCAATTTCTTTTGGTTGAGCTTGCTTGAATAGCATTGTTTAACTTTGTTTGTTTTGTAGGTGACTTGGCTTACATGCCTAAGTCTTGTGCCTTTCACATTCATTTGCTTCTGATTACCTATCGATGTCTGTTTCCTTTTGTTTTGTTTGTGGACTGTGAACTGATTGGTTTGACTATTTCAGGTACCATTAGTTGCTTAAGTTCTTTGAACTTGCTTTGCTTTGCTATTTAGCAACTTGCTTGAGGTATAATTCCTTTTTCTTCATGTAGTCTGGAAGACCTGGCCTGTTACTTGGCCAGGCAACTGTCTGAAGTCCTCCTTAAGAGGCAATGTTTGTGTATGTTTAAATCTTGTCCTTGTACAGAGTCAAAGACCTCCTAAGTGAAGAGGCAATTGGCAGAACCAAGGGATAAGCAACCTATCCCCTGCTATTCAGTGTGTCTTCTGTTTTGCTCACACCACTGTGTTGATGCATTACAGATAAAAACCCAAGATCTTGTGCAATTGCACAGTTGAGTCAGTATCAAATGTGTAGAAGGGTTCCCACTTTCTGAACCCACACATTCTTGTCAAATGCTCTCCCTGGCCAGGGATAAGAGCAATGAGGCACACCCCTCATCTCCTTTCATCTGCTTCACCTTGGCTCTCAATGTCAAGGTTAAGAGCACCTACTACCCAGTTCCAGAGGTTTGTTTGTTGAGGTTGATATGACCCCTTGACTAAAACCTAACCCTTGTTTGAGCCTCTTGTGTGCATATAGTGTGTGCTACCTGTGCTTGTATGTTTGTTTGACTTGCTTCCTGTGCAAGTTAGGTTTAGTTTAGACTAATCCTTGTTTGCTTTCGCCCTCGTTGCGATCCTTTCTCTCGCCCTCGTTGCGATCGAGCCTGATCCTTTCTCTCGCCCTCGTTGCGATCGAGCCTTTTCCTTTCTCTCGCCCTCGTTGCGATCGAGCCTTTTCCTTTCTCTCGCCCTCGTTGCGATCGAGCCTTTTCCTTTCTCTCGCCCTCGTTGCGATCGAGCCTTTCCCTTTCTCTTGCCCTAGTTGCAATCGAGACCTTTGTCCCTCCGTAGCCGAACTACGGCAACTCTGATTCTCATATTCAGATGAGATACGTAGGCACGAGATGCGATGTCTTGTCGAGTTTGACTAACCACTAACACTAATTCTCTTCTCTCGCCCTCGTTGCGATTGAGACCTCCCCTTTCTCTTGCCCTAGTTGCAATCGAGACCCTTGCTTCCTGTGCAAGTTAGGTTAGGTGTGGCTTGCTTCCTGTGCAAGACATGTCTAGGATAGGTTGGCCCTTGTGCCATTTAGCTAGAAACCTTAATTTAGGGTTGACTTTGCATGACAACATCTAGGCTCGAGTCGTAGTCTCCCTAGAGTTGTGTCTCCCTCTGTTATCTGGTTAGGCTAGTCCTTTTTCCCTGCGTAGGGGAACTACGTCGCCCTGATCCTCATACCAGATGAGGTACGTAGGCAGGAGATTGAGCTAATCTCTCCGGGCGCCCTTTTTCTTTTTGTGTGTGTTGTTTGATAGTTGCTAGGCTCGAGTGCTTGACTCCTTAGCAATTTGTTGTCTGTTTGTTTGAGTGTGTGCTTGACAGTTATAGGCTCGAGTCCCCGACTCCCTATTAACTTGTTGTGTTGTTGTGTGCTTGGAAGCTGATGTAAGTCCATCGAGTGGCATTCGGGTTCCAGTGTGGGTTTGTTGGTTCGGATGCTGATGTAAGCCCAGTGTTTGGCATTCAGGCTCCACGTTTGCCTTTGTCTGTGTTTGTTTGAGTGCATGTCAGCCGAGCTACGAATGCTCTGATTCTCCTTCGTCCAAGGAGATACGTATGCATAGGATGCGACATCCTAGCGAGCATGTGTCGTTTCCCCAGTCCGAACTACTTTGACTCTGATGTCTATGCCTGATAGACTAAGTAGGCCCAGGATGCGATATCCTGCCGAGTCAGTTTCAGTCAGTTTCTTTTGTCTCTTTCAGCCAGTGTGTGTGAGTTTGAGCAGTGTTTAGCAACCAATTTTCCTTCCTTTTGTGCGTGGATCCCGTCGAGTACGACGGATGCGTAGGGGTGCTAATACCTTCCCTTCGCATAACCGACTCCCGAACCCATTCTCTTTGGTCGCGAGACCATGTTCTTTCCTAGGTTTACTTCGAGCGTTTCCTTTCCCTCTTTTGGGATAAATAACGCACGGTGGCGGCTCTGTTGTTTCTTTCTTTTCCCGCCGGTTTTTCGCGTAATGCGACACCACCCACTGAGGGTAATTTGCCACTACTAAGAAACCAGAATCCAGTTTCTTTTGAACCTCTTCCTTGATTTTAATGGCCATATCAGGACGAGTCCTCCTCAACTTCTGCTTTACGGGAGGACACTATTCTCTAAGGGATAGTCTGTGTACTACAATATCAATATCCAACCCAGGCATGTCTTGATAGGACCAAAAAATACATCCATATACTCATGCAGAAGCTCAATCAGCTTCTTCTTCACTTCACCATCTAGGGCAGCGCCTATCTTGACTTCTTTCTTATCCTCTTTTGTCTCAAGGTTGATAACCTCCACTGATTCTTCATGCGGTTGAATAACTTTTGATTTGTGTTGTAACAATCTGGATAACTCCTTAGGGAGCTTATAACCTTCGTCACAATCCTCGTCGGCGTGATAGATTCAATTATCAAAGTCATAATGGACCATAGTAGTATTGTTATCAATGGAATCTGAGGCGGATCTGCATGATTCATGCTTTATTTTAGAATGATGAAAAAAGAAAAAAAAGAAAAATATGCAAGAAAAAGATTGTCATTTTTTATTAAAAAAAAGGGGAAAAAAGAAACACAGGGAACATAATTGAATGCAAAATGCTCATTTTATTTATTAATAAACTTTGTTTAAAAATAAGAGGGCCCACAAGCTTTCCCCATGCCTTGGGCAGAGCATGGGGTTTTCAAAGAAAAACAAGAAAATTACACTTCAATTAAAGTGACTTCTGGCATTTCTACGAATGTCCAATTGTTGAGCTCTTAGCCTTCAGCCCTTCGGTACACAAAGCACATTGTGTCAGAGGCATTGCCTTCATCTTTCACCCCATAAATATGGCCATCTACGAGATGTTCAGCACTAGTGAAAGTATCTAGTGGTGAGAGAGTTTTCCCATTGACTGCATTCTTTGGTGTCTTCCTTAGTGCCCCTTGATTGGAATGGCAGCCCAACCTAGGTCAGTCTTTGTTTACTAGCAACTCAAGCACCCTGCCCCATCCTTCGGGGTGATCGGTCTCTATTACAGTCTTGACATCTTTCCATGAAGCCATGGAAAGTCTAGCCTTCTTGGATTCTTTCACAGAAGGAGTCATTACTATATTTACGACTTCAAAATCCTAAAAAGGAGTCTCATGAATTTCCCCTCCTACTTTAACATAACAGAATGATTCCGGATGGCTAACCATGATATCTTCCTCCTTCTATAATAACCAGTTTATTGTTAATCATGAACTTAAGTCTTTGATGGAGATTCGAGGTTACTTCCCTAGCTGAATGGATCCACGGTCGTCTCAAGAGACAACTATAGGTTGGGTATATATCCATCATATAAAATGTAATGAAGAAGGTGTATGGTCCAATCTTCACGGGAAGGTCTATCTCTCCAGCCACTGATCTCCTAGAACCATCGAAGGTTTTCACTATTAGTGGGCTAGGATTCATTATCAGGCCTTCAATGGTCAGCTTTGACATAGAATTCTTGGGCAAGACATTCAATTATGACCCAGTATCTACCAAAAATTAGGATAAGATAATGTATATACATTCAACAAAGATGTGTAATGCCTTGTTACGATTCCTTCCCTCAGGTGGTAACTCATCATCATTGAAACCCAAACTGATACTGGAAGCAATGTTAGCCACTACTCCTTCAAACTGGTTTACTGATATTTCTTTGGGAACATGATTTTCCCTCAAGAATTTCACAAGAGCATATTTATGGGCTTCAGAACACATCGATAAAGACAACATTTAGATTTTGGAAGGTGTCTGGTTGAGTTGATCAACCACCTTGTAATCATTTTTCCTTATAATGCGAAGGAACTCTTCAACTTCATCAGTGGGAGTTGTTTTTGAGCAAAGTCCTGACCCTGATCACCATTCACATCTTGCTTACCTTTGGCTCTATTTGAAACCTCATTGTTGTTATCTGGAGGAGGTATAGGTGAAAACACCCTACCACTTCTGGTTATCCCACTTGTTCAAGTGGTATTAACACTTGCTTCTTTGGACTCCAATGACTCGTCCTCTACTTTCTGCCCATAAACGTAAACTGCAGAGTCATAGTTCCATGGGACTTACTTCGTACTCTCGAATGGGAACAGATAAGGCACAATGATCACCAGAGGAATGACCAGATAGGGTGATGTCGGTATTGGAGTCATATCATAGGGTATCTCCAAAGGTATTTGATCCTGATCATAGGGGATTTCTAGAGTAGCAACTTCTTCAGCAGTAGACAATGTCTCTACCAATATCACTCCTTGATCTATTAATTTTTGAACACCATCTTTCCAAACTTGGCAGGTCTGAGGATTCACCAAAAAATTCACACACTTAGCCACAACCAAGAAATAGCTCATTCATCTGTAATTTCTCATTGACAGTAGCCATGGGAATTTTCATTTTGTCCACACTTGTCATCAGATCCCTGTCTTCAGACGCTTCCACCATGCTCACTGAAGGATTGGCGTAGGGAGGCATATGGTTGTTGTTCACGTTGGGACCATTAGGCGTGAATGAGATGGCCTTGGAATCAATCAAATCCTACACTTTTTACTTAAGATATTTATAGTTTTCGATGATATGGCCTGGCGCTCCTGAATGGAACTCACATCAAGTATTCACATCATAACCAGGTGGAAGAACTGTTGGAGGCTTCAACTCCCTTAACTCTACCAAAGATCCTCGTAGAAAACATGGGAGTAATCGACCATACGACATAAGAATATGATCAAATTTATTTTCTGGCCTTCTCCACCTCTGCTGATCGGGCTGGTAATAATTTTGTTATCGAGGAGCATAAGGTTGTTGGTATGGAGTTGGTTGTCGGTCGGTAGAATTATCGACAAGGATTGCATAAGGTTGTTAATGATACTGATTAGTCTCCACTACAACTACTTGGTGATAAGGCTCATTATATGCCTTAGATTTCCCCTTAGAAAATGAGGTTGCATTAGCTTCTCCTTCCTACTTTTTAGCATACCTAGGGTAAGGTTTCTTTTCTCTAATAGAAGTATCGGCAGCAATCTGGATCTTTCCATTCTTAAGACAATTTTCAATTTTTTCTCCAACGACAACTAAATATAAAAAACTAGAGGAAGCATTCCCCATGTCTAGATATGCCCCTTAAAGGGTCCCCATAAATATATCAACGAGCTCTCTTTTCAAAAGAGGGGGTTGTACCCTGGAAGCCAACTCTCTCCACCTATGGGCGTACTCCTTAAATGATTCATCAATTTTCTGGGTAAGACTCTGAAGTTGGGTCCTGTTCAAAGCCATGTCCGTGTTGTACTAGTAATGCTTCAGCAAAATCCCTCCAATTTTGGATGTAAGTACATTCCAACTGTATGTACCGTTCAAGGGAAGCCCCACTAAGGTTGTCTTAAGGAAATGCATGAGGGTTCTTTCATCGTCAGAATATACGGCCGTGTTTCTGCAATACGATCAGATGTGGGTCCTATGACAACTAACCCCTTTGTACTTTTCAAAGTCTGAGACTTTGAAATTAGCAGGCATTTTAACGTTGGGCACAAGGCACATATCAGTAGCGTCTAACTCAAAGGCATTGGAACCTTCCATTGCTTTTATTTCCTCTTCGAGAGCACAAACCTTCTTTTCCACCTCAGCAGTTGATGGTCCAAAGGCATCATAGGTCGATTCATCTCTAGGACTAAAGAAAACATTGTGTTGGTCATCCACTTCAATGGCAGGAAGGATAACAGTAGGCATGCGATCTTCATTGACTTGACCTCCTCCCAGAGGTGGAGGAATGACCAAAGGTGGATTCGTAGGGATTTGCACAGTAGGACCCATTGGTAGTTGAAAAGGAGGATTTGTAGCGGCAACCCTTTGAGAAGTTTGTTGAAGTTCTTCTTGGACCCTAGCCATGGCTTCTTGGCCTGTTGCCATAACTTGGATAGTTTCCGTCAATTGACCCATCTGGGCTCGTACCTTGGTCACCTCCTCTATCAATGCAACTTTGTTCTACACTAATTGATCCATGAGTATTCTTTGGTTGCTTCAGGTGTCGTAGTGATGTCGTGAAGTCAGTTTGTTTGGCGGATGATTCTGAACAAAAAAGGCCAAGTGATAAGTTTTCTAGTTTTGCTTCATGATGTGCAGAATGATGCATGAATGTTATTTTTGTTTTTATATGCAAAGCTCTCACCCATCCTGTTATTTATTACTAAGAATATTAGAACATTTGACATTGCAATCAATAATGAAAAGTACACACAGAATGGAACATAAAGACTCATTTCATTCATTCTTGGAATCAAATACAAGTGCAAGGAAACTGGAAAGACAAAAGTTCCTGAATTGGAAATAGATTCAAATTACAAATTAACTCTAAAAGTGACCCCTTGAGCCCTACGGAATGCCTCAATATTGATGATGAGTTTTGCCATAGTCTTCTTACAAAACTTCACAAAGTTAAAGACTTAATGAGGAGTATTTTCTTGGCATATGATTTGATCTGCCTCTTTTATCTTGTCGGGGAAATCCTGAAGAGCATAGTTGGTTAAGACAACCATATTTGCATACTTCCTATCCATTCCATGTAGAGATCTTGAAGAGTCTTGATGATACCATCCATCTGAGCCATGATAGGTTCTTCCCCAAGGCATATTTCTTCCTAATACTTGCAATTGTTCCTCAACTCCACATAGGCTTCATCAAAGTTTCCCTTTTACAGATTTTTTATTTGTTCACAAGCCCTTCCTAGTTGTAATTTTTCATGCAAATACGCTCGATGTATCTTTTCTTTTTCCAATTGCTCACGGGATAAACAGTCTTGGTATTCTTTGATAGTATTCCCCAACTCGAGAATTTGGGCTTCATAATGCTCGTTATCTTCTTTATTCATTGAATTAGATAGCTCCACAATCTTCTCTAAGTCTCGGATAATGTTCCAATCTCGATCCAACTCATTGTTTCGACCATTAAGCTCAGAATTAGCTACCAAAAGAGCACCTCCTACCCAATCTATCTTTACCTTTTTATCTCTGATTCTTTTCTTGCTACTTTCTAACTTCTCTTTTATCCCTTTACTTTCATCCTCCAAGTCCTCATTCTTTTGTTTTGCTTGGTTGAGTTGGAGTCGTAGTTGAGAGTTCTCTGTTTCAAGCTCCTTGATCTTGGCAGTGAGCTTCTCAACATCTTCTTGCAGGATTGGCTTAGGCTCTGACACAAGTGGGAAAGTTGATGAATCAAAGATGAAATGGATCTTGACCACTCCCTTCACCCAATTGATATAAGGCTCTATAGAAATGATATTCTTCGTTCCTATATCTGGACCACTTCTGATGATTTTTGTCCATGCTTTCCAGACTCTTCTAACAACATGGTTAGTTGGATTGATATCATAAATGACAAATGGCACAATATCCTTATCCTCGGGAGGCCCATTCATAGAATTCCCAAATTGTCTCATGCACAACATTTGGTTATATTTAATGCAACCATGCGTCCCCACTAGGGGAACATTGGGAAACCCTCCATAATGGAGTATGTTGTGTTTAGTCTTCCATTTCCTCTCGTACCATTTGATGGAAATGTGAGTGAGTGAACTAAACCCTTGGGGCCATGAGAGATCTTTGGAGATAAGTAGGCCCTCTTGAGGAATATGGGTACCCATCCACATGTGCATAAGTGGAGGGAAGAATAGGAAAGTCCCACTCTTCTTTTCATGTCGAGTATGGAAGGTGTGATAGAAATCTACCAAAAGGAAAGGCATTGGATTGCCAGATAAGAAAATTTCCACTACTAAGTGATCCACATTGTCAATATTTGGGAATAGTACAATTCCATGGATCAGAAGTGCCAAGGTTGCATAATATGCATCACACTTTTCTTCTTTGATGCATTTCAAATCATGATCTTCTAAGAATTTTCTTGTGAATCCTTTGAAGACTCCCCTTAGTGCCCAATAGGCTACTACCTCATTCACATCAAGACCCAAATCTGAAGCTATTTTGGGCTTGGTCACATCTTCTTCAAGTTTTGGGAAAGGGTCATGATCTTTGATGGGTTGATCCAAGATCCTTTCAAACTCCTCCAAGGTTGGAGTTATATGCAAATCTGGAAAAGTGAAACATCAGAGGGAAATGTCATAATACTGAGCCAAAGTGGGGAGGGCTCCCAAGTCCACCTTTTCGATTAGCAATTCTAAAATGTTCCCATAGGAAATTTGGAGTCTATTACGCTTGAGAGATATTACTTGGGAACTCAATGTCTTCAATTTGTCAACATTAGGTTCTTTGTATCTGAATGAGAATGTGCTTTTTTTGGAAGGATTCATCATGATTGCTTTGGCAAATGCTTTATATTCCTGCAGTGAACACAAGATACTAAGAGCTTTACTTTGTTGTTATGCTTATGCTACATGAATGCATGAATGAGTGAATGAATGGAACTCAAGCATGGTTTCATAAGTTTGTGATACCGATAGAGGATAAAACTGATTCCTTTCCACACGGGGATCTCACGAGGTATGATCTAGGGTTTAAATAAGGACCCTAGAGTCATATATTCATATGAATGTTTGTCGCTTACGGCAAAAGCATTCTGATCGACAACTCCATCAAATGAATCTATTTTGGGTGAGGTCTTCGTACTGACCCACATGATAAAAGCTTCTCAGGGACCCGCACTATGCGACCATCGACATTGGGTTCTAGACAAGGATTTAAGAGTCATGGATTTCGTTGATTGTTTGCTGCTTATGTCAATTTACTTGCCATGCGTCAACTTCATCAAGGAAATCTATTTTGAATGAGGTCTTCGTACTAACCCACGTGAGAGAAGCTTCTCGGGGACCCGCACTACACAACCATCATTTCTAGTTGGTCAAAGGTTCAAGGTTCTACGAATGTCCTTAGAGTCATAGAGCCTAATGAAAACCTCAACACTTGCGGCAAAAGCTTGCCAATCATTAATATCCTCAAAAGAATTTACTCTAAGTGAGGTTCTCGTGTCGACCCTTATGAGAAAATCTTCCCGGGAGCCCGCACTACTCAACCATCATCCTATCTCATGTTTGCACTCTAGACTCAGGTAGAGAGTCTTTCCTTCAAGGTTTCTTGCAATAAAAGTATCCATTCAATACCATAACACCATAGAGCCATATAACATATCAGATATGAATATTTAAAGCAAAAGGGAGGATAAATAACCAGAAATGAAGCAAGTAAAGAAGAAAGACAAACACCCAAACATGTGAGGAAGGCAACCTAGACTAGGCTTGACTTGCTTAGGGAAAAGTACCCAGTATAGTCGCCAGTTATCACTAAGCGAAAAATACACAGAGTCACCTCTGAACTTTATTTAATCTAAAGGAAAGGGAAAATATTGATAAAACCCCTAAAAGGTAAAGAAAATGGTTTTGCAACCAAATTTGGGTTTAAAAGTCGATTATGCAAGGGGAAGATATTAGCACCCCTCACATCTGTAGTACTCGTCGAGAACCATCTAGGTTGTCTATGCTTGAATGGGTGTCGTTATCTAAGGGTTACTTGCTATCAGGAAAAGGGAGATTTTTTATTAGTGTGCTCGCCAAGAATTGGGGCCTTCGTGCCTACATATCCTCATTGTGAAATAACGAATCAGAGATCCATAGTTCGGAGTAGAAAAATGATTGTTTGTTGGTTGATTTCACCTTGAAAAAGGTTTTCAGGAGTGATGCCCTAAGGCGCAAAAAAAAGAGTTTGATGAGTTGATGTTGTTTTTAGGGTTTTGAAAAGAGATTATTTTTATTAGAACTGCACTAAAGACTATGGGTAGAGACGAATATTTCAAACAACCAAATCGAATGTCTTGTGTCCAAAATATTCAGAATGAGGGTAAGAAAGCTCCATTCTCACTCCTTCTCCACCACTTAAGGCTCGTGGTGTGCAATCCTAATCGTATTTTATTGTGTTTTAATTGTTATTGAGAAAATGCCACTTGACGTTGGATCAAGGGTTTATTGCTTATGAAAATATGGTGACGATCCTAGCTCATAAGGTTGGCTAACAAGCAACAACAGATAAAGGGAAGCAAGAAACAAAAATACAATAAAATGGGGAGAGGGATACAAGAAAATATAAGTGAGATAATGCGACAAATAAAATGTCTCATTGTAAGGTAGCCCAATTGAAATCCTTGTATGTGCAAAATGGCCTAAGCTAAACAAGTGGATAATGGAATCAATACATGTCTCCCTAGGGTAATGACATGAATTCCATTCTTGCAATAAAATATTACAAGTCCATGATGAAACTCCACGTCAAGAATTGGTTAATCATAATGTCCAAAAGTCCATTACAAGTCATTTATGTCTCACTTATTAGGTCACAAAGAAGGATCACATCTTTTTGGTCTTTTTATTTTATCATGTTTTTGTTCTCTTTCTTATGGATTAGACAACAAAAATTAACAACAAATCTAAAGTATAACAAGAATGCATAAAGATGAGATAGGTGATAATGATGAAGTAGATGGTAGTGATGATGGATGATAGTTAGAGTTGAAGAAGTAAATAGCATAATTTAAATGACAAGGAAATAAAGTTAATGAATCAATAGTTAGTGATTAGGGTTAATGGCCAATTCATCACATCGAGACAATGTAGCGATATGTTATGTAATCATAAGTAGGCTTATGTAGAAGCCATACCTACCTGAGGTCAGTCAATAATAATTTATGTGCCAAACATGTTAGAGAACTAACACAAAAGTTAATCTCCTAAAACATGTAATACAATTGGACTCAAAATATGGTACACAAAGGGATAACTTATCATCAATTCAAAGTGTCAAAAATGAATAAATGATCATTTATCAGCATGTTTGAATTTAAGAATATTCAACCAACCAAATGACCATCTATCAATGATTTGAAATGTGGAAGACAAGATCAACCAAAGACTCACTCAAGTCAAAACAAAAAGAGGTAAAAAAAATGAATTAAAATGATTTAGAAGTTAGATGTTTATATGAAGTTAACATTGCAAGCAATAAGAAAAATTAGAATCAAGCCATATTGCAATTTAATCCAATTATCATATTAATAATAAAAATGAAAATAAAATTGAAAGATGAAAAGAACAATCAACATTTGAATAAAAATGCAAAAAATTAAAGATGAGATAAAAATGAAAATTAAAATGCAATTAATAATGAAAATTAAATTGCATTTTAAAATCAAAATTAATTTTCAAATTGACAAAAGAAAATAAAAATCAAATATTAAAAAAATAGAAAATAAAACATGATATAAAAAATAAAAAGACGTAAAATCAAAAGTTGATATTGCAGGGAAAATGTCAAAATGAGTGAAAAAATAAAAAGAAATAAACAATAAAAAAATTAATTAATTAAAGAAAGATAATAAAAATAAAAAAAGGAAGGGGTGCAAATTGGAATTAAGGGGTCCAGATAGCATTTCGGACAAGCCCAAGGGCGCTAAGGGCCACTACACAAGGAAAATGTTGGACCAAAAACAGGGGAAAATCCTCCACTTAATCAGACCCAATGGATCTGATCCAAAGGCATATGCACGCTACAAGAAGACTTACTACAACCCTCGGATCTAATTACCAGATTAAGTGAGCGTAACGCGTGGCCATGATCTTATATGACTACATATGCTTGAGTCAAATGTGCAGCACAATATTTGGTCAGCAAACTCATTCCAAATAGCCAACCAACAAGTGACAAGTTGATAATGATTATTGGGGCATTTAAAATAAATAGAAAATAGAGGGAGATGAGTCACGAGGACTTCATCTTCAACCTCCTGCCAAGTGAAAGTCAAAATTGAGCATGTCAAAGCTTCAATGTGCAATCAAATGTTCATTGCACTCGGCTTGGATCATTGATGCTTCCTCCATGCTCAGAATCCATTAATTTGACTTGAGCATGAAGAATATTGACTTACATCATGAAGAAAATAAACCCTAGTTTAAAAATTAAATGATAGATACGAAGCTATATCAACTCAAACCATGAGGTAAACAATCAGTGGAGCAAGGCGTTTAAAGTGGTAACTAGTTTGATACAAATGGAGCACGGGATGAACTTGACAATGAAGAAAACTTTGAGAAGGATGAATAGCAAGTCAACCTTACCTTAATGGCTCTTACATCTTCTAAAACAGAGTTTGACTTAAATTCTAGTTCAGAGTTTGAGGAAGAGGATAAGGTATTATCTAAACCATCTCCTTCTGATTTAATTACTTCCATTCAAGATCTCATGGGGAGATGTTAAGAGAAATCCAGACACATGAAAATATTGAAAAAGCAATATGATCTTATAAAAGAAGAATTAAACTATGTTCAAAGTAAAAATGAAGCTCTAGAGAAAGATCACATTGCTCTAGTAAAGAAAATGTATGATAAACCCCTTGATGAGCATGAAATGGATCTTCAAGAATTTATCATAACCGGCTTCAATAGAACTAAACTTGCTTCCATGATTTATGGAGTAAGTAGAAGAAAAAGGGAAGGTCTTGGTTATGCATATAAAACTTTTAATTTGAGGTTTCAAACCTTGAGTAAACCAACATATCCTTCTTTTTCAAGCTCTGCTCAGAAAGGGCTTGACTCTTATTTTGTACCTTCTACGTAGAATGCAAAGGTTATGAATCTGCCAGAACTTAAACTTGTTGAGTCAAGGGTTCTGAAGAAACCAGAACCTAAGACTTTAAAGTTAAAGGTTCTAAAGAAGCCAGGATGCAAGATATCAGGAGCTAAGGTTTTGAAAGGTTCAGAACCTAAAGCCAAGGACCATGCTAGATGATAAACCTTCAAATTAAAAATCTTGAACGATCTTAAGCCTTATCATATGAGAGAAAGCATACAAAATAAGAAGAAACCTGACAGAACTAACCATAAAAGACCCATAAGATTATGGGTACCTAAATCTCAATTTTTTTTCTACAGATATGCTTCAAGGGAGAAGCAAAGTAGCAGTCACGATACCTAGACAGTGGCTGCTCACGACATATGATAAGAGAAAGGCATGTGCTCTAAACCCTAACTTTAAAAGAAGGAGGAATTGTGGGATTTGGAGGAAATCAAAAAGGAAAGATCAGTAGTATGGGTACTACTATAGGTAATTCCTCTATCTCAATTAATAATGTTTGGCTTGTAGATGGACTTAAACATAACATATTGAGCATTAGTCAATTTTGTGACAGTGGTTATGAAGTCATCTTTAACAAGAACAATTGCATAGTCGTGAAGGAATCTGACAAGTCCATAGTGTTCAAAGGTAGGAGAAATGGCAATGTTTATTAAATTATTATTTTTGAATTGGTTTATTATAAGGTACTTT
This sequence comes from Lathyrus oleraceus, assembly GCF_024323335.1. Lineage (NCBI taxonomy): Eukaryota > Viridiplantae > Streptophyta > Magnoliopsida > Fabales > Fabaceae > Lathyrus > Lathyrus oleraceus. Next base: position 182,314,746 of record NC_066580.1, on the reverse strand, counting down.
TCCTTCTATTAATGAGGGATGAGAAGTGGCTCTGGAAGATAAGGTTATGTAATTCTAACTGGAGATTAACCTTTAAACATAGCAAGTTGAAACTTGTTAAAGGATTGTCAGACCTTAATTATTACTCATATGATCTTTTTGGAGCATGCCAAGTTGGGATAATTAGTAAAGCTTCTACCAAAACTAAAAACATTATCTCTACCTCTAGGCCCTTAGAATTACATCACATTTATTTGTTTAGTCTTGTTAGTACTACATCAATCAATGGGAAGAAATATGGTTTATTCATTGTTGATGACTATAGCATATGGGCTTGGGTTAAATTCCTTAGTACCAAGGATGAACCATAGTATATGTTCATCATCTTCTGCATACAAGTACAAACTGGAATGGAATAAAAAAATTTAAGGTAAGAAGTGATCATGGTGGTGAATTTAAAAATGAGCCATTTGAACTTTTTTGTGAAAAACATAGAATTATCCATGAGTTCTATTCTCCTAGAAATCCACAGCAAAATAGAGGTGTAGGGAGAAAGAACAGATCTTTACAAGAAAAGGCCAGAATCGTGATCCATGAAAACAACTTATCTAAGTACTTGTGTGCAGAAACTATGAAAACACCATGTTATATTTAGAATACAATATATATTAGACCTATTCTAAACAAGACTTCATATAAGTTTTTAAAGGGAAGAAAGAGAAGAATTTCTTATTTTCATTAGTTTTGATGTACACGTTACATCCTAAATAATAAAGTCTATCTGAAGAAATTAGATACCAAATCTCATATGGGTATCTTTTTGGGATACTCTAAATTCTATAAGGCATTCAGGGTGTATAACTCTTAAACCAATATGGTTGAAGAATTAATACACATCAAATTTTATGACAAAGAGCCTGACGGTAAAATGTCAAAGCTAATTCAAAAAGTTTCAGAAATCTGTGTATTTGAAGTCAAATCAGGAGCTAGAGGTCCAAAACCTAGAATTTTAGAAGCTAACAATCCATCAGAAGCAGGATGCTCAGAAGCTATCAGAATTTCAAAAGAAAGTGATCTAGAAGTTGACCCAAACTCAAAAGCTCATCCAGATGTTGAAGATTATGAAGAAGCTCAAGATGGCTCCTCAGATGAATCAAAATCCAAGAAGACCTTAAAGTATAAGTTTTCTCATCCGGAAGAGTTGATTCTTGGAAAAAAAGATATCCAGAGAAAGACAAGGCATGCCTTCAGATAAGAGTCTTCTATGTTAGGAATACTCTCCATGACTGGACCTAATTCTGTTGATGAAGCATTTTCTGATCATGGCTTGATTGTGGCTATGCAAGAAGAGTTGAATCAATTTCAAAGATATGATGTCTAGGATATAGTACACAAACCTTTGTATAAGAGAATTATTGGAACAAAATGGGTATTCATAAACAAGTTCAATGATCAATGAGAAGTGGTAAGAAATAAGGCTAGACTTATAGCCCAAGGCTACAGTCAGCAAGAAGGTATGTATTTCTCTGAAACCTTTGCACCAGTCTCAAGGTTACATGCAACCAGGTTCTTCTCTCTAAGTGTTAAGAGTTCATTCTCAAATGGAGTTATTTATGAAGAATTTTATGTCAAACAACCACCTGGGTTTGAGGACTCAATCCACCTAGATTATGTTTTCAAACTAAAGAAATCACTCTATGGACTCAAACAAGCTCCTATAGCTTGGTATGAGAGATTGAGTAATTTTATTTTAGAAAAATGGATTTCAGAAAGTGCAAGTTGATAGTACACTCTTAATAAAGAAACTTAAAAATGACATCTTAATTGTCCAAGGTTATGTTGATGATATTATATTCGGTTCAACTAGTTCTTTTCTTTTCCAAGAATTTTCAAAAATAATGCACGCTGAATTGAAATGAGTATAATGCGAGAGCTAATGTTCTTCCTTGGTATTCAAATAAATCAATGCAAAGAGGGAATCTATGTTCATAAGAAAAATATAGAGAGGAGCTTCTGAATAAGTTGAAGCTTGATGATTGCAAGATCATGAGCATTCAGACGCATCCAACCTGCAACCTGAGCAAAGAAGAAAGAAACACCAAAGTCTGTTAGAAGTTGTATAGATGTATGGTTGTCTTTCTACTTTATTTAACAGCTTCAAGACCAGATATTTTATTCAGTGTCTGTGTGCAAGATTTTAGTCAGATCCTAGAGAGATTTACTTAATAACTATTAAGGTAATCTTTAGGTATCTAAAGGGAACAACCAATTTATGGTTACTTTATAAAAACTCCCTAGATTATAAGCTATATGGATTTTGTGACGCTGACTATGTTGGGGATAGAATTGAGAGAAAATCCACGAGTGGAAGCTGACAGTTCATAACTGAAAACCTAATATCCTTGCCTAGTAAAATACAAGCAATTATTGCTTTGTTTACAGCATAAGCAAAATACATCTCAACTGCAAATTGTTGCACACAACTATTCTGGATTAAATATTAGTTGGAAGACTATCAGATAAGTGGAATAAGTATTCCAATCTTTTATTATAATATTGATGATATATGTTTGACAAATAATCCTATTAAACATTCTAGAACCAAGCACATAGAAATAAAACATCATTTTATTAGAGACTATGTTCAAAAGGGTGTGATAGATATACAATTCATTGATACAGATCATCAATGGGCTGATATATTTACCAAGCCTCTTACTATTAAAATATTTTTTTTATCAAAAAGAATCTCAACATGCATTTTGTTAAAGATTAGTGGTTTTTTCTGAATAGAGGATCAGAGTCTGATGATGGATCAGAAGATACTGTTATTAGAAGCTTTGAACTAGATTCTGATGAATACTAGCATCTGGTGCAACTCAGCCTATGAAGCTCATAATTTTATTAGTTGCCTCTAATAGCATATAAATGGGGTAATTTATTTTTAACATTTGTCCACTTATATGCCATGAATTTGAAAGGTTTTTGACACTTGGTTTCTCAGATGTTGGATAATAACTAGTGGTTAATGATGTAAGTGTTTTTGAATACTTTCTCTCATCCCCATATGTCATTACCATATGTTTTGTTATCATTAGATTCCTTTGTGCCTCTGATTGGTTTCTATATGTTTCTGAGATATTTGACTCTAAATTACTTAGTTTTCTGATTAAGAAGATTTTATGGTTCAGAAGGTCCTAACTCAGAATTATTTTGAGAATTCTCTTTCTTCTAATCTCTGCGATATTTAATGGACCTAACCAATCATGTTTGTGTAAGAAAAGGAGTGTGACATTTATCATACATATTCCTTCTTATGAAAAAAAATGTTTGTGTTATGTTTGGGAATCATATTCCTTCTAAGGTAGTTCATCCAGTCCTTATCAGCATCTGAATCATACTCATAAGTTGGATCTTGACTCTTCTTGAGTTTCTTCATCTTGGAGACTAATGTACTCCCCACCAAAGAAGCTCATGTAGATGAACCAGTTTGTGACTTTGAACCTTAATCCTTATTGATCTTATCATTCTTGAGTTTATGTCCTTCAACATCATTGAAATCCTTGCAATCTCCTTGAAAGAGCTCTCCTTGGAATTCTAGGATGACTTACTCATATTATCAGTTATGAGAATATGTAGATGGAAATGAATATAATTTTGATGCTGACAAAGGACAGGTTTTATAGAGCATTTAGGATGAAGTAGAATCAATATTGATTATTGTGCGCCAATGGATGTTGGAGAGATATATATTCTTGGTCTTCAAGCATATCTCCCCAACCTTAACTGACTTATTCCTATCAAATGCTCAGGTGTTAGATCCTGTTTTGACCATTTTGAGAATTAAAGAAGTTGTTTCCCAACCATTCTAATCTATTTTTAAATTATGTTCTTAATTTTTTAAAATTATTTTTAAAGGGAAATCAAATATTATTTTTATCCACATCTGATAAATTCCCAAACATTGTTTATCTATGCAATTTTTTTGCTTCTAAATTATTCTTTGGTTAAATGTTTTATTTCTTCGGTATCTTTTCTACTTCCTTTATTTGTTTTTGTTGATGACAAAAGGGGGAGTAGATATAGAAGTATTTAAGCACCTTAAATCTGACAGTTATTATTCTTGCTTAACTTCTGAAGAATTATCTATGTGCTTTAAATTTTTAAATTTAATTAACCTGGATAGAACTTAGGGGAGCTCACAAACCTGACCCTGTTGATTGTTATACTCAGGGGGAGCTTACAAACCTCAGACCTTGAAGTCAACTGGTTAATTAAATTAATAACTATTGTTCTTAAATACTTATGTTTGTCATCATCTAAAAGGAGGAGATTGTTGGCATAAAATTGGTTTATCTCGTATCCCTTAGGTTTTAATGATAACAAAGCATTTAAAGTATTGGTTTTTCTTAAATACTTATATGTGCATGGCCATAGACTAAAATTTCATATAGAATCCAAGTATTGGTTCTGACTATGAACATCTAAAGAGAATCTTAAAGACAAAAATTTGATGGATCAGAAGCTGAAGACAAGACTCTGAAGAAGTAAGCTTCTGAAGAAGTCAACGTATGAAGGTACGAGTCTGAAGGAGTCAGCCTCTGAAGACCAGACTTTGAAGAAGCCTGCTTCTGATGATCATAACCTGATCCAGTCAAAGTGCAAGGACCAAGGTAACTCTAATGGGTCACTATCAACCTCTGAGTCTACTTTGTCATGTGAAGGCCTACACTCTATTTTCTTCATAGATTATGCTAGGATACAACTTCTAATTCCTTTTATAGCAAAGGGATTTCAAAATAGGCTCACCAACCTTGACTATTTGGTGAAACATCCCAACGTCTCTTTTAATGCTTCTCAAGGACTCTATTGTGCTGCATCTTCAGCGAATCTTTTCTTCTCTATTTAAGAAGCTAAAGACTTGAAAAAATATACACCAATTGACACTCAAAGAGAAGTTACTCTATCAACATAAAAGCACAAGAAGAACTTAGGATTTCTTATCCTTGTATATCTTAGAAATGCCTAAGTCTTAAAAGATTATATTTGCATTGTATTATTTATACACCTCTGATTGTATATCAAGTGTATTTTCTCAAACAATCATTGATCTGTTAGGAAGATTGTTAGAAGTCTCTTACTAAGTATTTAAGGAATCAAGGACTTCATTATGAACATTACTGCTGAGTGTAATATTGAAGGATGCAAGGAGTATAGAACAGTGTATGGTAGAGGAAAGTGTGTCAAACGTTCACCTCTAATTATTTGCACATAAGAAAGGTTAACTCTGTTGAAAAGATTATGACCAAGGAAGAAGAGGAAATTGTAAGTGAGGATGAAGAAGAACATTATGTTGAAGTACTGAAGTATAATGAAATTATGGAGCTTCAAAGTGATGATTAGTTGTTGAATACATTGCTAATTTCTAGGGCATGTTATCCTTCATTGATGAAGGAGATTGAGGTTAGGAATGAAGATATTCCTTCTGGGTTGCTGAATTTCAGTTTCAAGCTGAATGTTGGGAAAGATGTCTCAGACATTGTGTCCAACATATGTGTCCCTATTGATAAAACTGATTTGGTTTTTGATGGAGAAATGTTGGAAATTTTTCACCTCAACTAGTTATTGTTGCTACTAATATTTTTCTATTCCTTTGATGATTGTGGTATTGTGTTCTTGTTCTATGGTACTTGTTTCCTTCTTGAGGTCTTTTGGCTGAAGATATGTGTTGGTTTGATTGGTTATTGTTCTTGTCAAGATTTTGTTCTGGATCTGGAAGCTTGTTATTTTGTTTATGTTCTTTATATGTCCTTTGTCTATTTTGAGGCAAAGAGGGGGATAAAAAGAAAAGGGTGCACTTCTTTGATAATGTTTGTCTATTGAGCACTAGTTATGGTGCAATCTTGAAGAAGTGGTTAAATTTGTTTTTTTCCTAAAAAAATAGACAAAGGGGGAGATTGTTGTTTCTTTGAATAACTTATTTTTATAGTTAAAATGGAAATCAAGATGTCTAGAACATGTTATGGGACATTTTTACGCGCATACTGCTATTACTGCATTTGGTTAGAAAATATGTCTTTTAGATGAAGTTTTTTAATCCAAATCAGTTTGGAAAAAGATTTGGATTTAGAAGATTTGGAAGATTGGATATGCTTTGAAGGAATAATTATTTGCTTTGAGTTATTTATTAGTATTCCTCTAGATTTCTCTCTTTTCATGCATTTTCCAAATTATGGCAAAAAGGGGGAGAAATGGTGTGTGTAGTGGGGTGGATAACTTTACTTCTGACTTTGCCGTGTATGGAGTGCAACATATTCTAATGACTATGCCTTATACCTGTAAGACCCCAATTTTGTCCCTAAGATCCCTCATGGCATCATAACATTGCATTTGCATTGCCTCAAGGATCATAAGCATCTTGGTTCCCCTTACCTTTGGGTGGGACCTCTTATGAGTGGTTTGAGATCACCAAGCATGTTTGAATTGTATATCATTGCTTTTATTATTTTATTTACTAACCAAAAGCACAAAAATATGTCACTAACATCTTTTGTTTGTAGCTTGAGCAATCACAAGGTCAAAAGCCTCTAGGAGGTCATAAGTACAAAGATATGGCCAAGAGAAGATGAAAACAAGCATGATAATGGTTCCCAAAGCTATCATCCATCAAATATGCCTCCCTAGCATCTCAATTCATCATTTTTTATCAAAGCAAGTCAAAGAGTTTGAGGTTTGTTTCCAAAGGAAACCCTAATTCATCTGTGTACCACAATGCCTTGCTCCTGAAGCAACCTCAGCCCATGATCAAATACAATCAAGGGAAGTTCTCTCATTCATCATTTCATGCATATTTGAACTTATTTGAGTGCCCTCAATCATCAATTTATCAAGATATGAGTCATGGACTTGAGAAGTTGATCAGTCAATTCATCTGACTATTTTGAAATGCATTGAGACCTAACTTTTTATGTGTTGGTCAAATGGAGATGATCCCAAAAGAAAAAATGTTCTTAAGGAACATATGAACAACTTTCATGTTCATAAAAAATTTATTTGAAGCTTTGAAGGTCATCATCCATTCCAAGACATTATAGGTCATTTTGACTGAAACCCTAATTTTGGGTCAACTTCCCAAGAACATAACTCATTCATTTTTTATGAGTTTGATGTGGGATAAAATGCATTAGAAAGCTTAAGATGTCTAATTCAAATGTTATGTTGAACAAAATTTCAAAATCTCAAAGGAAATACATGTGATAATGCAAAACATTATAGGTCACTTTGGACCAAATGCATTGAAAGGAAAAAATGTCCAACTTCAAGTGCCCATAACTCTTTCATAAAAACTCCAAATGATGCAAAATGTAAGTCCATTGTGATTTTCTTGAAAAGATCTACAACTTTGATGTTGGAGGTTTTTTCATTTGAGGGTTGAATCATCAAAACATAGGGGCTTGAACATTGGCCAAATTTGGAAACCTCACCATTGCATGTTTTGCACCTTACACTTTAAACTCAAAATTCACTAATTTCCACACTTCAAATGGAATTTTGCCCAACATAACATTTGTTCCCTACATCAAGACGTTTCCAACCATTACTCACATGCTCATGTTTGGATTTGGCAATTAGCATTTACGAAGAGGAGAAGTTTTAGGCATATTTATGCATAACATGTTGAAACTCATTACACAAGCCTATGCATTACCAACTACACGTCCATTTCAGCTCAAGTATATCTCAGATTGCATTTGGCATTGGATTTGGGCCTTCTACATGATCATGCAAGCACATGCAATGCATATCCTCTTGCCATGCACACGGATTTGATCACACTTGCCTTGCCTCTCCTTCTATAAATAGAAGCATCATTCCATTCAATTTTCATCCATGAATCAACCTGAAATGCTGTTGAACTGAAAACCAAACCTCTCACCAAAGGAACTATTTCATTTTCATTCAAATTTCTCAGATCTGAAATTCAACTAAATCTGGTTGAATTTCTAGATCTAAAGTTCCTAGACCTCTCACTCATAATCCATTGTACTTTTGTTTGGCCAAAGGAAGCAAGGAAGCAAGCTCAGATCACCACAATTCAAAGGTTCTCTCCAACTGGTTTTTTCTTCGAAACTCACTATTTCCTGACCTATTTGCTTAGATATTGTGTTGGCTGAAGTCCTCTTCATAGAGGCAATTGCTTTGAGTGCTCAATTGTTGAAATCCATGAAGTTCAGTATGAACACCATGATTTTCTCTCTCTGACTTCTCTCTCTATGAGGATCTAGAGGAGAAACCAATGGTACAGGGGTGATGTACATCACCCCAGCTTTCCAATGATGTATGGATCGTGTATTTTGGTTAAGCTTTTGAAACCTGCAAATGTCACCGGAATCTTCATGCTCACCGGAGAAGACGGTGGCTCTGGTCACCGTCCCTATGCCAGATGGATTGTGGACCATTGGATTTGATCTCCAGTTTGTATCCTAGCCTTTGGATCTTATGACTTTTAATAATTCATTGTGTTACGCGTGGACTTTGGCCTACCGTGGAAACGCGCTTCTGGACCATTAGATGTTGCCAAGTCAATTAGTGAGTTCCATCAGACGCTCCTGGTTTTTTTTATTTTTTTATTTTCTGATTTAATTTCTTTTATTTCCATTATTTTCAAAAATTCATTATCTTCTTCATTTTAATTCCAAAAAATATGGGACCAATTGCATTCTTCTCCAAATAATTTCTAGTTTCTAATTTTGATTTTTAATATTTTTTATTTTGTTATTTGATATTTTTTGTGAATTTTCTCTTTTCTGGTTATTTTTAGTTCATTTTAAATAGTTGTTGATATTCAAAAAATACAAAAATATTTTTCTAACCTATTTGAATGATGATGGATCTATGAAAAATATTCTCATCAATTTTTTAATTGATTTGAGATTTATTTGAGATTTTAGTTCAATTAGGTTATTTTTATTCATTTTTAATTGATTAAAAATAGTTGCTGACTTTTAAAAATGCTGAAATTTTTTGTCAAACCTTGTTTGACCTTGTTGAACTTGGGATAAATCACTTGGACCTTTCAAGGTTGATTTGAAGTGATTTTGAAGTTTGACCTTTCTTTTATTTTAAATTCAAGTTTATTTTGATATTAAAAATGCCAAAAATATTTTGCTTATTATTTGACCTCCAATCTTCATCCCATTTCTGGTTTCTCATGGTTTGACTTTGACTTCAAATGTCATTTGGTCAACACACATGGACTGGTACATTTTATTTCACCTTATGCACTTTATTCTTTCCATTTCCTTTTCCATTATTTATCTCTTTCTTCTTCTTCTTTTTTCTTTTAGATCAATGAGTTGAAGGTTGATAAGTTAGCATTGATTAGGGAGACTTAATCTTCCTTGATTCAAATCTAATTCATCTTGATCAATTGATCAAGTGAATGGCTTTGCATTAAGGATGGGTTGTTTCCTAAATCATGCAAAAGACTTAAACCAATACAAGATCAATTATCTTATTCTTTTTGGCATGGCAAGTTGTTGGAACTTGGTTCACTAATCAAGACTTCTAACTTGTGTTGTTGCCTACATTGTTATTGACCGGCCTCAGATAGTTGTGACTTCTACATAAGTCCAATTACGATTGCTTAACATAACGCTAAATTTGCCTTATGGCACACTAACTATTAACCATTAACATTTACTTTTGCTCTTTACTTTTATGCAATTTACTATTCTTGCACATATTATCCATTTGTTTTTTCCTTTGCTCACTTGAGCACATGTTTATGTTAATGCAATTTGCTTTTTGCTCACTTGAGCATATAATTGTGTATATACTATTGTGTTTGTGTTTTGTTTGATTGTTGTGGACCAAATGCAAAAAATGGACAAAAGGACTTAGATTTTAGGACTTTCCCTATGCAAAATGGAGTCAAAGAGCAACTAGGCCTCATGCCTTTAGAGTGCTATAAATGTCAAAGAGCAACTAGGCCTCATGCCTTTAGAGTGCTTAAAGCTTGAAGATGAACATTGAAAGGACCATATTCTAAACTCCCTTTTGTCCATTCTTTGATTTGTAAATAGAACCTTTTGATGTGTGTGTTTCTTTGTGCTAGGGATTCCAACTTGATCTAAATTGAGGAACCATTACCATGAGCTTCTAAGAGAGAAAGATTCAAGATACATTGAGGAACCTTCCAAGAGTTCATTTGATTGATGATTGCTTGAGTTTATGCTTATGTGATTGCTTATTCCAAAGGATGGGAGCTACTTGGATCATCCATACGATCTCAAGAGAGGAACTCCTTTTTGTGGTTTTGTTTCTTATCCCTCACCTTTTGCATTGCTTAGGATCTTAACCATTCTTCTTCTTCCCTCCACTCTAACCCAAGCCAAAACTTTTTGTGCAAACATTTAATACTTGTTTTCAACATTAGAAACCTAAGCCTTATGCTTTTGATTTTCAAACTTTCTTTTCTTAATACTCATTTTGAATTGAATCTCTAAGTCAACTTTGACCATATTTTGTATATACTTTTCATTTGTAAATATAACCCATTCAAATTTCTTTTGTGGTTTCAATGGCCACTCTCTTAATCAAAACTTTTTCATAACCTTTAGCTATTAGGTTTGAGTTATCCTTGTGGTGGATGTAATACTCACCTATATCCTTAGTGATGGACAATGAGTCTTCCATGCTTAATATAGGGTTAACCCCTCACTAGCATGTTGAAGCTATCCTCACATGGTGGATTTGTGGTTTTAGGTTGAGTTTTCTCCCTTGGATAACAAAAGACCTTAAGGCTTTTGGACCAATCAATTCACCAACTCATTTTGAAATTTTTACCCCGAACTACGAGGTTTTGATCCTAATCTTTTTATAAGATGGTACGTAGGCAATGGATTTATCCATCCAAACACAAAAATGTAAATAACTTGTATATTCTCTTCTCATCTCTTCAATCATGTTTGCACAAACATTTTTTCACAAAAAACAACAACCTTACAACAAATATGAAAAGGGCTCCCTAGGAGTACCTAGGATGTTTTGGGTGCCTAACACCTTCCCATTGCATAACCAACCCCCTTACCCAGATCTCTGACTCTCTTTTACTAGTTTTTGATTTGATAAAACTTTTAGGTTTTTGTTCGCTTTCTAACCATTCCTTTCGATAAATAGAAGTGCGGTGGCGACTCAACTTGTATGATTTACCTTGGATTTAGTCAATATCTCTAATGGTAACGAATACCCCGCTACAGAAAAGTGCCGACTCTTCTGGGGATCATTTACCTAGTGGGTTTTGCCTACTTTTCATTTTTGTTGTATTGTTGTGTATTTTGTTTTGTGATATATTTTTGTGCAATTTGGGATTACTGTATTGTATGTAATGATTGAATTGCTTGAATATTAATTCCTTGTATGCTTGGTGATCTTTGTGAGATGAGTTCTACACCCGAACTCGAGTGCACTTAGGATAGGGGAATGGCATAGTCTTGTTGACTTGTGTGGAGTTATTCCTTAGCAAGTTGACTTGCAAGCCCATTCACTTGGTGGAGGTCATGTTGGGATCAATAATGTCACACAAGTAGTTGTGGTTAGACATTACTCTTTCCAATATAGACCTTAGAAGCCAAGGACCTTAGTTTACCAATCCCATCTTGGCCTATTCTTAGGATGTAGTGCGAAATTCGTTCAAGTGTAAGATTTGATACGATTGTTACGCGATACTACGCTCATAAGAGTCTCTCTTAAGAATATTTTTTGGAATACGAGTACTCGTTTCTCCGACAATATCCGAAAGATGGGATGATGACTATGGGAACCTCTTGTAGAACATGTTTGGCAGGTTTAAACCCTAGTACACTCCCTTTGGGTGGTTCTTAACCGAAACTCCATGCTCGTGACTCGCAACAAACCCTTGATTCGTGGTTGATCCGTTCATGTGTCCTTAATATCAATGGAACTTGGGTGTTGATAAGGTGTAAACCATAATCCACCAAAATGGATGATTGATATTAAGGATAACATGATCCATCCCGCGACCTTTGTTTGGTGTGCTTTGCTTGATCCTTGAGTGTGATTGTTGCATTCATGCACCCATTTGCATCCATATCATTAATAATGAAGAAAATTTTCAAGGAATTTAAGAGGTCTATTTGCAAATTTTCAGACATGGAAAGACAAAGAAGGAATACAAAGAAGTACAACTTCAGACAACCAGATTTGAAAAAGTTAAGGAATTTGACATCCTATGTACTAGATCCCTTGGGTTTCAAGGCTCGTTTTGGGAAGCTTCTTCCTCTGCTGACCACTCAGGTGGATGAAGGATTGATGAGTGTATTGGTGCAGTTTTATGATCCTCTGTACCGTTGCTTCACATTTCCGGATTTTCAGCTTTTGCCCACGCTTGAGGAGTATGCCTATCTTGTGGGTATACCAATTCTAGACCAGTTGCCGTTCAGTGGCTTGGAGAGTATTCCTACTTCTCAAGAGATAGCTGACATGTTGCATATAGATGAATCTCTGGTTGATGCTCATATGACTACCAAAGGTGGAATTCAAGGTCTCCCTTCTGAGTTCCTCATTGCTCAAGCTATTATGTTTGGGAAGGCCATGAGTGAGGACGCCTTTGAGGCCATATTTGTACTTCTCATCTATGGTTTAGTGTTGTTCCCCAACATCGACAAGTTTGTGAATGTGAACGCTATTAGGATTTTCTCTACTCTTAATCCCGTTCCGACTCTGTTGGGTGACGCTTATTTTTATTTGCATATGAGGAATGCAAAGGGTGGTGATGCCATTGTGTGTTGTTTGCCTCTGTTGTATAAGTGGTTTATTTCTCACTTACCACAGACGGTCGCCTTCAAAGAAAACAAGGGATGTCTACGGTGGTCCACGAGACTTATGTCTCTCACTAATGATGATATCTCTTGGTACAACCGTGTGTATGATGGTGTGCACATTATCGACTCTTGTGGTGAATTCTCCAATGTACCTCTTCTCGGTACATGTGGTGGGATTAACTACAACCCTGTTTTGGCACGTCGTCAGCTTGGGTTCCCCCTAAAGGATAAACCCAATAACATTCTGTTAGAGGGTGTGTTCTTTCAGGAGGGTAAAAAATCCCCAAGGCTTGAAATCTAGGATGGTCCACGCTTGGCGCAAGATTCATAGAAAAGGAAGGAATGAGTTGGGTCCTAAGAACTGTGTTGCTTCGAAGCCTTACACTGCTTGGGTTAAGAAGAGAGCATCTGAGTATCTCATGCCTTACGAGTATCCAAGACCTACACCTTTGGTTATGGCTGGGCCTTCAACCCTCCCTAACCAAGGAGTAGAGGAGTTGAGAGACGAAGACCGTTCACGTGCTTGGATCCGCGAACGAGAAGAGTTACTTCAGCAGATTAAGGAAAAGGATGCTTTGATCGAGTTCCTCGAGCATCATGTTATTGATGATCCTAATGATGCATGGACTTCTCTACTTCCTCAGTCTTCCAAGTTCTGGAAGAGGAAGTACGATCGGCTCGCCAAGGAGAAGGCCGATATGGAGGCAGCCTATGAAGAGGAGGTGAAGAGGCTTCGTGCATCCTATCTTCCTGTATCCCGAGCTTTGGATGATTGTTTCTAGGGATCCATGGAATGATCATTTTCCTTCTCTCTTGCATTTTTGTCTAGCTACCCATGTTGTACTTCTTTGATGTAAAACTATTTTCCAGACATTAGTGACAAGATACTTTCATACATGCTAAGTGTTTAATATTTCCGAAATTTGCAAATAGAACTCTAAAGTTCTTTTGAAATAAAAAACAAATCATATGCACAAGCATTGCATGCATCATGTTCATAAGCAGGTTTTGTTCCTAGCTTCTTGTCCTTTTGTCTAACTCCGTGTTCTTCATTTATCTCAAAGACAAGTTGACTCACTGGTACTACACCAGAGCCAATTCTTCAACACTGATGGATCATCTAGAACAAGAAAACCGCGAGCTGAAGGAGGAAGCACCCAGGTTGACTGCCTTGATGGAGTCATTCTTGGCCGCTCAGAGCCAATCTTCTCTGACGCCATCAACTCCTCCCTAGAGGACGGTCATTTTTGAGATCGTGACTTCTACTGTGCCTGCTGCAACGGCTCATTTTGCGCCATCTATGCCAGCTGGGTTCCCTTGGGGAATGCCCCCCAACTTTGTACCAGAGGGTTTCACCCCTACTCTTGCTTCTCTATCGGCATCTAGCCCGGTCCTTTCAGTGCCACCTCCCGTTGTGCATACGTTACCAAGGGTCGAAGATACCATCTACCACTCTGAGCCATCTGAGGGCCCAGATGTTTATGAAAAGATGGACGATATGAAGGACCAATTCCTTGAGCTTCGCAAGGAACTGAAAACTTTGAGGGGGAAAGACCTCTTTGGTAAAAATGTTGTTGAGTTGTGCCTTGTGCCCAACGTGAAGATCCCTATTAAATTCAAAGTGCCTGACTTTGAGAAGTATAAGGGAAACACATGCCCCCTCAGCCATCTTGTGATGTATGCTCGCAAGATGTCAACGCAGACAGACAACGACCAACTGCTCATCCACTATTTCCAGGACAGTCTGTCCGGTGCCGCTCTCCAGTGGTACATGGGTTTGGAGAGTTCGAACATCCGATCTTTCAATGATCTTGGCGAGGCCTTCGTCAAGCAATATAAATACAATGTGGATATGGCTCCTGATAGGGACCAGTTGAGGGCAATGTCGCAAAAAGAGAAGGAGACCTTCAAAGAGTACGCCCAGAGATGGCGTGAATTGGCAGCCCAGATAGTGCCTCCCCCCTGAGGAGAAAGAGATGACCAAGATCTTCTTGAAGACCTTGAGCTCGTTTTATTACGAGAGAATGATAGACAGTGCTCCCTCAGACTTCACCGAGATGGTGAATATGGGGATAAGACTGGAAGAAGGGTTTCGTGAAGGACGCTTAACCCGAGACGAAGGCTCTTCGGCAAAGAGATATAGAAGCTTTACGAAGAAGAAGGAGGGAGAGGCACATGTTGTGTCTTCCCATATCAAGAGAAGACCCTCTGTGAAGAGGAAGATTGCTCGCCCAGTCAACAATCAGCATCAGGTGGCTTATATAGCACCCGTTTTCAGGGAAGCTCAACATTATCAGCAACCGCAAACTCAGCAATATCAACAACAACAGCGTCCGAACAGCAGGCCTACCAGCCTCGAAATAACAACAGTAATGCCAGCACCAGCTATGAGAGGAAGAGGGTCACCTTTGATCCAATTCCGATGACTTATGCCGAAATCTATCCATCCCTGATCGATAGAAAGTTGATCACGCCGCGAGACCCTCCCGTTGTACCTGCCAACCCTCAGTGGTGGTATAAGCCTGAGCTTCATTGCGTGTATCATTCCGGTGCTCCCGGACACGACGTAGAGAACTGTTATCCCCTGAAGACCAAGGTGCAAGACCTTATGAGGAGCGGGATTTTGTTTTTCGAGGATGTAGGTCCGAACGTAAAGAAGAACCCATTGCCCGAGCATGGGAAGTCTGTCAATATGGTCCAGGGATGCCCTGGCAAGTACAAGGTTAAATATGTCAGTCATATCTGACAATCGCTGGTTGAGATGCATAGATTGCTATATGACTATAGCCATTATGAACATGACCATGACAGATGTAGAGTCTGTTCCGTCAATCAGAGAGGATGTCGCCAGGTGCGCAAGGATGTGCAAGAGATGTTGGACGAAGGAGTCATTGAGATCCTTCAAAATAGAAATGTTGACGAAGATGAGCTTGAAGTCAATGTGATTTCCCCGGTGTTCCGGATACCTGAGCCTGTTGTCATTAAGTATGATGGTAGCAAGCAGAAGGTTTCTCCTGCTCTTGTCATCAAACCAGCCGAACATGTACCGTACTCTTCTGAGAAAGCAGTTCCCTATCGCTACAATGTTGTAGCAGTGGAAAATGGGAAAGAGGTGTCCTTGCTCTCCTCATCTATTGTTAACATTGCCGATGTCAGTGGGTTGACCCACAGTGGTCGTGTATTTTCAGCACCGTCAAAGCCTCAAGCTGGTGCCCGAGGAAGTGTTGATACTGATTTTGTTGAGCGCCCAATTGGGGATGTTGTGAGCATTTTGAATCCGGCACTTGTTGTTAAGCCCTCCTCTATGTTAAAAACTCCTGCTTCTGCTGGCCCGAGTGGCAATGTGAAAGAAGACTGTGATGAGATGCTGAGGTTCATCAAAAGGAGCGAGTATAATGTTGTAGACCAGCTTCTACAAACGCCATCCAAAATATCTGTGTTGTCATTGCTTTTGAATTCAAAACCACACCGAGAGGCTCTACAGAAGGTTTTGGATGTGGCGTACGTGGATCACGATGTCACGATAGAACAATTTGATAGCATTGCTGCAAACATTACCGCTTGTAACAACTTGAGTTTTTGTGACTCTGATCTCCCCGAGGAGGGAAGAGACCACAACTTGGCATTACATATATCTATGAGTTGCAAAGACGACGCCATGTCCAATGTGCTGGTGGACACTGGGTCATCATTAAACGTATTGCCGAAATCCACTCTTGCGAAGCTGTCATATCAAGGGCCTCCCATGAGGCAGAGTGGAGTAGTTGTGAAGGCTTTCGATGGGTCTCGCAAAACTGTGATTGGTGAGGTTGATCTCCCAGTCAAAATCGGACCAAGTGATTTCTAGATTACCTTCCAGGTTATGGATATTCGCCCATCGTATAGTTGTCTTTTGGGCAGACCATGGATTCACGAGGCGGGCGCCGTGACATCCACCCTACACCAGAAATTGAAATTTGTAAAGAATAAGAAGCTGGTAGTGGTAGGGGGAGAAAAGGTTCTCCTGGTTAGCCATTTGTCTTCCTTCTCTTATATAGATGCTGAGGATGAAGTTGGAACTCCGTTCCAAGCTTTATCTATTGCTGAGCCTATTAAGAAGGGAACTTCTTCATTTGCTTCCTACAAAGATGCAAAGTTGGCCATTGAGCATGGCGCAACTGCTGGTTTGGGGCAAATGATCGAGTTAAAAGACAACAGGTCTCGGGTTGGCATAGGTTATTTTCTGGGGTTTCCAATACGCAAGGGCTGTTCAAGAGTGTTGTCATCTTGGAAGAGGACGAAGAGGATTCTGGCAACTTCGTCATCCCTGGAGGGGTCTGCAATAATTGGGTCGTTGTGGATATTCCAACAGCTATCCATAAGTCAACGTAATGTTCATTGTGTTTAAAAACCCTCTTCCCATGCCAAAGGGGGGAGTGATGACATTGTTGACGCATAAATACAATGATATTTTCATTCAATAGATTCATGTTAAATGTTTGTTTTTCCAATTACTTTCCCTTTTCGCTTTTGCATGAAATTGGTGATCACATAAAACCCTGAAAAAATCTTTTCATCTGCATAATTATTTGCTTTGTTTGAATTCTAAAAGCTTTTATATCCAAAATCATTATGCAGGTTGATCAAACCCATTGAACATAATGATCCAACACCATCTCCCAACTTTGAATTCCCTGTATTTGAGGCGGAAGAAGATGATGTTGAAGAGATTCCTGACGAGATTACCCGTCTACTTAAGCATGAAGAGAAGATCATCCAGCCACATCTTGAGAATCTGGAAACAATCAACTTGGGGTCTGAAGGTTGTGTGCGAGAAGTAAAGATTGGGG
Source organism: Lathyrus oleraceus (assembly GCF_024323335.1). NCBI lineage: Eukaryota > Viridiplantae > Streptophyta > Magnoliopsida > Fabales > Fabaceae > Lathyrus > Lathyrus oleraceus. The sequence continues at coordinate 182,297,093 of NC_066580.1, read as the reverse complement.
CGCTCCTGGAGGAGTCTGTTAAGAAGGGGTTGATTGAGTTGTGTAACACCTCAAAATTTGCCCTCCTCTCTTGGGACTAGCATTATCATTGTGCATTTCATTTTAGGACATTAGGCATTTCATATTGCATACCATATGGCTACATTGTGCAAGCCATCTTCCCAAGTCTTGATCAGAAGATGAGGAAGTCAGAGGGTGCAAGCCTAGGGTTTCACTGACTGATCATGGCCATCTGAGGATTGGGCTGTGAATTAGGGTTTCATGATTCTCAAGGGTATTGGTCTTCATCTTTCTTGAATTGATACATCATCATCATCATGTTTGGGTGTCATCAGGAGATTGAAGTTCATTCCTTGAGATTAGGGTTTTGGCCACTGGTCAACCCTAATCAGTTGCATTGGGCCAGTCAGGGCTTGATCAGGAGATGGGATCTGTGATGGTTATGAGGTTCATTCTATGATTATATTGTGCTTATTGGGGCTAGGGTGTCACCCTTGAGCCATTTCAGTTGGAGATTGGGGCTTAAATTGATCAATGCATTGCCAGATTCATCTATCAGATGAAAAGTCAACTGTGGTCAACTGTACATGATCTGGTGGATTTGGAGGTGGAAATGAGTTAGACACACTTCATTCATGTTGGAACAAGTGTTATATGACATCTCAAAGCTTAAGAATGAAGAAAATCAAGTCAGGACAAAAACTGCCAAAGATAGAAAGTGACTTGTAACTGAAGTTTCCAAAAATGGAAAGTTTTGGACCTCAAAGCCACGTGTCCAAGGAAGCTTCAAATGAAAATTTGTTCAACATGAAAGTTGTAGATCTTGTTCTCACCTTTCCAAAAAGTCCAAGAACTTGAAAATCTAATGTACGGTTTGCAAGATATGGCTCAGTGAATTTCAGAAAAGACCCGTAATCAGGAGGCCATAACTACCACATGCTTTGTCCAAATTGCAAGTTCTTTATATGCACAAACTCCATTTGACATGTACTTTGAGGGTGCATCATTGGATTTGTTCAAAAAGGGCCAAGGCAAAAAGTCACTTTTCAACTGGACAGCTGAATTGGACCAGGGGCAAAATTGTCCAACTCTCAAAATAATTGGAATTTTTGAATGGGACTTTTTCCAACACCTCAGGAATGGCATTTGGAGTGTGTTTGAATATTCATTTCATGCATAGGCCTTTTAAATTGAGATTTGGCTTGAAAAATGGAAATGACAAAAATGGACCAAATGCATACACATGGTGAATTTGAGAATGGAGCAACCAATGAGCATGAAACAAGTTTCTACATTTCACATATGATATTTAGAAGGTGTATGTGCTGTCACTGAGGTGGCATGAGCTGTCTAAAGGAATTGACCATTTTACCCTCCATTTGGAAATTACACTTTCATTAACAAATCCATTTTTGCTAATTAACTTGATTAGAGTTGGATTAAGCTATCATATATAAACATAAACACTCTCTAATCATAACAGAAAATCATTCATCCCAAGGTTGGATCTGAAAACCTCTCACATTCTCTCAAATTCATCAAAATCTCAAGAACACTCCAAAAACCAAAATCCATCAATCTTCCTCAAATCTCAACCAATCTTCGAGATTTCTTTTGCATTCAACTCCTATAATCATCTTCTCAAACTGTTTTGGGAGATTGGAGCCTAAAGAATACGAAATCGCGGCTGTCCAAAAGTGCCTCATCAATGGCGAAATTCGAATTCAAGCACTAGAAGCGATCTGGACTTGAAGCAAGTGCATCAAACATCTTCCTCACCATTATACAACATCTGTTTGAAGCGAAAACACACGAATTCATCTGATTCCGGCGCTGCAATTTCCAGGTTGGTGTAGATTCGACTTTCACCAAATGCTTCGTGATTATGTGCATTCTATAGTGCTTCTCATGTAGATTACGATGATACTTTTAGAATTGCAATTGGTGAACTGTAGCGTAAGAAATCTAGGATTGAAGTTTGGATCTAAAACCCTAGATCGGTCGATTTGCATGATTTAGCAATTGTTAGGATGATTTGGATGCATATTCGTACTCTACTCGATCATACGGTTCCAACGAATGTCTGTTTGTCCATTTTGGTGACGATTTGTTCGTTGCGTGTTCTTGAGCGTTTTGAAATTTCTGGAAATTTTATGAATGGAGGTGATGAAGAAAGCTTGCCAGATCTTGTTTCTCATTTGAATTTTTAAATTTCGTGTTTACCGCCCCCGCCTCTATAATTACGAATCTGCCATTACTGAATTTTATGTAATTAATTTAATTGATTCTAAAATATTCACCAAAATTCACCATGCATTAAAAAATCCATAAAAAATAGCAAAAAAATCCTAAAAATATGGAGATTTTTTCCTTGACTTTGTTGACTTGTGTAGGATTTTTTTGACCTATTGGTCAAAGTTGTGCTTGGCAAATATTTTATTTGGCATAGGCTTTTCTAATGTATGTCACATTTTGATACATTTTGGCAATTTGATCATGAAATACTCATATCATAAAATAAATGGTTGAAAATTTTTGTGGTGGTTCTTGACTCATTGAGGATTATTTATATGTAAATTTCATGAATTTTTGATACCTGGTCAGAGAGCAGCAAATTCTGGAACTTAGGTGTGACAATTTGTGTCACACCTCTTGATGTCAACTTATTGAATTTAATTGGATAACCTATGCATGTTAGAATTGAATGAAATTTGGCATGGTGAATTGTTGATATGTTAGGATGTTGTATGAATTTTTGTAGAATTTTTCGCTGCCTTTTCTAATTGATCATGATTTTTCATTTCTGGTGATTGAAATTGCAAGCTCATGGGATACATGTTGGTAGATTGATTGGGAAATCCTCATATTGTATTGTATGGCCATGAAATTTGATATGCATGAACTAGACACGTTGTGTGACCTCCCTGTTTTGGTCTCATCCATTTCTTTTTTGTTTTCAATGAGATATGAATTTTTGAATTGGATGTATGCATTGATGGTGTGAATTGAAGCATGAAATTGTGTCTGTTTTTGATGATTTTCATTGACATGGTTCCATTTGCCCAATTGAGCTCAAATTTGACATGGTAGACCTTGATTATCCCCTGTTTAGGTGTATTTAATTTGAGAAATTTTGGATTTATTTTGATAGGGATTTGAATGCAATACTTCTGTTTGTATGCTTGGTGGTTCATTTGACCTCATATGGATTGTTTTGTGCATGAATTGAGCATGATGGATGATATAAACATGAGACCAATGATGTTTGCTTGTGTTTGATGATAATTTGATGTTGGATGATGAATACCTTGCTGTTTTGAGTTTTTTCTTGCTTTTGGACCCTAGGCTTGGCCTAGTGGTCTAGTTACTAATGTTTGCTTGGTTTTTCAGGATCAAAAGCATAATGTACATGGAGAATGATACAAGTTGATTTTAATTGATGTTGTGGATGTTTGTACACTAACATAACATTGTTTTGTAGGTGTTGGAGCTTGGGCTTAAGCCTTGAGCTTGCTTTGTGTTGTATTGTTTAAACTGTTTGATTGTTTGCTGTACAATTTGTCTGATTGAATACTGACTGAGTTTGATTGTTTCCAGGTACTTTAGTTGCTCAGTTCCTTGTGAACTATTGCTTTGCTTTGCTTAAGCAACTTGCATTTGAGGTATAACTTTCTGAACTTCATGTAGTCTGGAGACCCGGCTGTTACCGGGCCGGGCAAACAAATTGTCTGAAGTCCTCCTTAAGAGGCAATGATTGTGTATGTTTATTTTTAAGCCCAAGCAGGGAAAGTCCTTCAAGTAAGGCAATTGGTGGAAGGTAGGGACAAGCAACCTGTCCCCCACTATTCAGTGAGTCTTCTCCTTGCTCCCATTACATGGTTGTAGCATTGAGATCAAAAGCCCAAGATCTGTTGTGTCAGAGTCATCGAGTATAGAAGGGTTCCCCTATTCTGGACCCATGCTCATTTGTCAGCTCTCCCTGGTTAGGGATAAGAGCTGTGAGGTCTCATCCTCACTTCATCCTTTCATCTGCTTCACCTTAGCCTCGTAATGGCAAGGTTAAGAGCAAACATAGCCTGTACAGACGATTGCTTAGGCAGTCAAACCTGATTGATTGAGCCCCTTGTTTGGCTATAGTGCGTGTTATGTGGATATCTGATTGACATGATTGTGTGAGATGCCTGTTCTCATTTGATGTATGTTGATTGGTATGCTTGTATGCTTGTGTGTTAGCTTCTTTCCTGGTTAGGAATAGTTTGCTTATGCAAGTAGGTTAGAAACCTGAACTTAGGGCGACTTTGCATGACAACATTAGGCTCGAGTCTCAGCTCCCTAGTGTCGTGTTTTTCCCTCTGTTTCTGGTTAGGAGAGAGTTTCTCCCCTGTTTAGGGGAACTACATCGCCCTGATCCTTGTTCCAGACAAGGTATGTAGGCAGGTGGTCGTACGAGACCACTCCGGGCGCCTTTTTCTTTTTTGCGTGTGTTTGTTTGTATTTGTTGTTATCTGATTGTATGTTTGGGTTCGGATGCCGACGTAAGCCCAGGATTGGCAGTCGGGCTCCACGTTTGCCCTTTTGAGTGTGTTTTGGTTCGGATGCCGACGTAATTCCATCCAGTGGTTGTCGGGCTCCATGTTTGCCACCCTTGCTTGTTTGTATGTTTTGTGTTGTTTGGCGTGCGTAAGCCGAACTACAGAGGCTCTGATTCTTGTTCCAGACAAGATATGTAGGCATAAGGTGCGATACCTTATCGAGCTCGTTCCTCCTAACCCCACCTGCGTTCCCTTGTGTGTGTGTGTGATGTTTAGCAACCTTTTCTTTATTCTAGGTCGTGGATCCCGTCGAGTACGACGGACGTGAGGGGTGCTAATACCTTCCCCTCGCGTAATCGACTCCCTTACCCTTTCTCTCTGGTCGCGAGACCATGTTCTTTCCAGGTTTCTCTGAGCGTTTCCTTTCCCTATCTTGGGATAAATAACGCGCAGTGGCGGCTCTGTGTTGTATTTTATTCGAGCTTCGCCGGTTGATTTTTCGCAGGATGCGACAGCTGGCGACTCTGCTGGGGAAACACTATCAGATGTAGACCTATGCTGGTCCATCATCCCTAAGCGAGTCCTTCCTAGCGTTTTAGGATTAGTTTAGGTTGCTTGTTGTGTTCTATTTATTGCATTTATTATTCTAACCTGTGTATATATTTGCATTAATGTCTGCATGCATCATACTATCATATTGTTGTCGTCCTCTGTACAGGTGGTTCCTCTGTTTTGGGGTGGGAGTCAGTTGAGGTAAAAGGTCCAATACCCAGACCATGAGTGAAAATCTAGGGTGATTAGGAATAGAGTGATTCATGGGAAGCGGGTGGTATGGCGCCACTTAGCGGAACATTGATATCACGAGCAGTTCAGACCCTGGTAGGATATTATCGTTACATACTTCGGGTGTGTATATGATGGTATTCCGCGAAAGGTTATTTATACTGCGTTTCTTTCGACTTTACCCTGGCCTAGATGACACCCGTGAGTGGGGAGGGAATGATCATTTTAACAGGTACAGATGGTGACTGTTGGTGATTGATGGTGACTCAGATGGTGACTTTTTGTTCCGTGGATCCGAGTCCTATTTATAAGTCGGATTTATGGTCAGTTATTGCAGAGACGCCGGAGTGCTGTCCGTGATTTATCAGTGGGGATCCGTTTATTTCAAGATTCCCCGGGCCGAGATATTTATCAGTGGGGATCCGTTTATTTCAGGATTCCCTGGGCCGATTCAGATGATTGTGGTATCTGCTCAGAGACCAGTGATGATGATGATGTATCTATCTTCCGTTTATTTCGGAACCCGTGGGTCAGAATTGTGTTTGTTTGTTCCTCAGATGGTTATGATCAGTTCAGAGACCAGATTCAGTGCAACAGAAGATCAGATGACTGGGAGGATGGCACAGTGCATTGCATTCATACATCATCCTCATTTTGCATTCATCTGCACCTAAACTACGTCTAGCCATATGGGGAGTATTATCGATTGAGAATCTGGTTGAGAGACATCTTGAATGTCAGAATGTTATTGTCAAAATATTATCCGTCTCGATGAAACCAGAATCAAAAGACAGAATCTTCCTCATATGGACAGACGTTGCATTCATGCATATTAACCTGTTTGCTGTTTTGCAGGAATCATTGCTCGTGCTCGCAGAACTGTACCTTGGCACTCAACTCGTCCTCACAGGTACTTCACCGGACGCAATACTCCTCGACTGATGGATCCTCCAAACGCCGACATCCTTGAGCTGAAAGAGATGGTGGGGGATTTGTTCAGGGTTGTGCAAGGGCTTGCCTTGGGGCAGAAAGCCATGGCCGAGAGATTAGAAAGGATTGAGGGCTGGATGATCAAAGAGAAAGTTCAGGGAAAGGCTCCGTCATCTGAAGTAACAAATCCCTCTGGCTCTGTGGTGAAGAAATCCCTTGACAGTGGTCAGCCCAAGAAGAAGGTTGAATCAGATGGTGCGCAGACTAAAAGAGAATGCGGTAAGGATCGTTATCACCCTTATGCTGCCACTGCAACCATTCCTGTTGGTGGCTCATCTGTACCACCGAGACATCCGTCACCTCGCCCGGGAGCACATAGAGCTGGGAACCAGGTAAGAGGAAAGGGGGTTGATCGTCAATTTGATAGGCCACCCATACCGTATGCTCTTCTGTTGAGGAAGTTGAAAGATCTCGGAATGGTACAATTGAGGACATTAGCTCCATTAGAACCTGATCAGAGGCCAACCAACTACGATGAGAATGCTAAGTGCGAATTTCATTCGGGGGCGTCTGGGCATAACATTGAGGGTTGTAGAGCTTTCAAGCATGCTGTCCAAGACCTGGTGGATTCCAAGGCCATTAATTTTGCACAATTTCCCAATGTTAATGCTAATCATATGCCCGCGCATGGTGAGGTGGAGATGAATGCAATTTCTGAGGATAGGAAGACGATTGGGTTGGTGAATGGGGATCGGTTAAAAATGCCGAGGCCTGTGGTCTCAAAACCTCGGAGGAAAGAGGGAACTTTCCCTAGTGTTGATACTTGTTGTATGGCCATCGCCACAGAGGGTGGTGTACCGATGGGGGAAGCGGTCCAAAGAATGATGAAAGCAGAAATGGACGATGCAGGATTTGAAACACTCAGTCTGGTAGCTGAAACCGTCAAGGTAGAAAATGCCATTGGTGTTGAGAAAGAGAAAAAGCCGTCCATTTCTTCTTACAAGCAGGCATTGGAAGTGGTGAGAAATGGAGGGATCCCAGGCTGGGGACAGATCATAGGCATTGTGGTAAAGGCGGATATGTTCGGGATTGGTTATCATCCAGGTCAAGACTCGTCTGAGCAGAACAGAGGACGTCGTCCGTCGTTCACCTTTGTCAGTGCCGGAATGCTAGATTCAGATCACGCCTATACAGTGGGTAAAGAAACTGACAGTGACTGGGAGATTGATCAATGGATAAAATCGTGTGTACCAGGAAGCTGGAAGGCCTAAACAAGATCAGCACTGTCATTCATCCTGAAGAGTAATAATTTCTTGCTTTCAGTTTTATTTGCATGAAAGCCTTGCGTGTTGCCCGACACGTAATGGTTCATTGTAAGGGCCACCTCATGTTTAAATTTGCATTTTCTGCATCATTAATAAATGGATGTTTTTCAGCCAAAAAGCGGTGTTCCCTGTTTTTCATTTATTTTTGCAGTTTAAAAACAAATAAAAATGGCAATGTTTATTTTCATTTTTCTTTTTTGATTTGTCTCGTTCCGAATTCAAAAATAATTCTCCGGATCTCGTTGATAACAATTTGGTTACCCCTCATATGACTTCGACAATCCGAGCAATCAGGCTGAAGAAGAAGGCGAAGAAGATTGTGATCTGCTGGAAATTAGCCAGGTTGTTAAGACAAGAGGAGAGGGTGATTCAGCCGCTCGAGGGCGATGCAAGATCGTTATACCAAGCACCGCCGAGGTCAGGAAGGAAATAGGAAAATAGGGCCGCTTCAGGGGCAAGTCGAAAGCAGAATGGTAGCCCTGTTAAAGGAGCATGTGGATACCTTCACCTGGTCATGTCAGGATATGTCAGGGTCGGATACCAATGTTATTGTGCGCAAGCTACCATAGAAAGAAGACTGACCTCTAGAGAAGCAGAGTGCCGGTGCTACTTATCAGAGAGCCATGGTGACTTTGTTTCATGATATGATTCATCGTGGAATCAATTGCTATGTTGATGACATGATAGCAAAGTCCCAAACAGAAGAGGGGCATCTGGCAGATCTGGCCAAGTCGTTTGACCAGTTGGGACAATTCAAACTGAGGTTGAATTCAAGCGAGTGCACTATCAGAGTGCGGTCCGGTAAGATGTTGGGGTTCATTGTAAGGAAGGAATCGAGGTTCATCCTGCAAAAAAAATAAAAATAAATAAATAAATAAAAAAAAAAAAAAAATGCCTGAACCGAGAAAAAGTAAAGAAAGAGGTTCGTGGTTTCTTAGAAAGATTGAACTACCTGTCATGGTTCACATCTCATCTAACAGCCACGTGCGAACCCATATTCAAGCTGTGAAAAAAAGATCAAACGGTCAGGTGAAATAATGATTGCCAAGGGGCATTGAAAAATAAAAGAATAAATTGCAGGAACCTCCGATTCTGTTGCCTCCCTATGGAGAGAGACTGTTAATCTGGTATTTGACGGCCTTCAAGGGGTCTACGAGGTGTATTGGGTCAGCATGACGCGTCTTGTCGAAAAGAGCATGCAATTTACCTTAGCAAAAAGTTTGTCGACTGTGAAACAATACATTCACTGTTCGAGAAAACTTAATGTACTTTGGCATAGGCTGCTCGCCGACTGAGACAGTATATGCTGATTCATACCACTTTGTGGATTTTCAAGATGGATCCGATCAAGTATGGGTTTGAGAATCCAGCATCGACCGGACGGGGTGCGGGAGAGCAAAAGAATGTTGACTGATTTGTGATACTCTCAGAAAGCGATCAGGGAGTGTATTGTCTGATTACATCTCTCTGCAACCCGTTGAGGTTATCAACCGATGAAGTTTGAGTTCCCTGATGAGGACATCTCGAGGTACTCAAATCGAAAGATTGAGAGTGACCGATCCCGGAGGAGGGGCCTGACCCTGAATCCGAACGGATTCTGATGTCTGATGGGGAGGTTAAGGTGAATAAACTTTCGTTTCCCGGAGTACGATGGAATATACCAACGATGGTAGCCGAGTATGAAGCTGGTATCCTGGGTATTGATCTTCGGTGTGTCTACTGGGGCAACTCCTTTCTCATTGGTATATGGAATGGAGGCGGTATTACCTGATGAGGTTCAGATTCCCTCTTTGAGAGTCCTGATGGACGTGAAGTTGCAAGAGTCTGAATGGGTAAGGACCCGGTATGAAGAGTTGAGCCTGATTGAGGAAAAGAGGCTAGCAGCCATCTGTCATAGGCAGTTGTACCAGCAAAGGATGAAGCGTGCTTTTGACAAGAAGGTGCGGCCTCGGGTATACCATGTGGGTGATATGGTGCTGAAAAGGATCCTTCCTCCTCAAAACGATCGGAGGGGCAAATGGACACCGAATTATGAAGGTCCATTCGTGGTCAAGAAGGTTTTCTCTGGCGGAGCCTTGTTGTTAACGACCATGGATGGCGAAGATTTTCCATCCCCTGTGAATGCGGACGCAGTTAAAAAAATACTTCGTATAAAGAGACCCGCTGGACGAAAAGAACAAAATAGTCCAGGCAAAAATGGGCATCCCGGCGAACCAAAAACAGAAAAAGGTTCGGGCAAAAATTAGGGATAAAATGAGAAAATTGTACACCCGGCAAGTCGAAAACCCCACAAAGGCGACTTGGGCAAAAATGGGTATCCCGATGGACTGAAAACCCGAAAGGGCGGTCCAGGCAAAAGAGGGATTGAAACGAACAACTGCGTCCGGCATGATCGTTTGCGCTTTGGTTAAAGCATCATGGATAATGCCCGGTAGGGATCAGTTGGAATCGTCTTGTTCAGAAGGCAGAAAGCATGGAGAGTCTGAGGACATATGGGGTGTAACCGAGTTGGAACTCGATGAGATCACGGGTTTCACATTGCCATCAGGATAGACTTTTCCTTTTGTATGCAATTACCTCTTTTCAGGAATTGCTTTCTTTTGTATTGCTCATTTGAGCCACACTTTTTCAATCAATGAAATGCATATTCAGTCAAATAATTTTGTTTTTGTTTTTCATTACCGCTTTGATTGCAAAAACATCCAGATATTTTTGATAAAGAATCTTGCATTTTTTTTAACACATACAGGTTCCTTCCAATGCATGTTTATGAGATTGAAAGCTTGAAATCTTATTTGGAAGGATGGGTGACCTAAGTGTTGAAATCTTGACACGCCTGGGGCACGGTTTTATCTAACGATCTGTTTTGCAGGAACTGTTAGGTATTTTTACTCACTTGCAGGTTGTGATGTGGAAGCTGTTGACAAAACAAATCCCCAGAGAGTTCGCTTGGAGGCGAATCAGTGAAAGAATGACGAAGTGACGTTGCGGCGTACGATGATCCTTGATGTTAATCAAGAAGACTCTTCAAAATCGGAAGATTGGAAAGTATGTAATTCCCCGCAGAGTCCGATCAGGGACGAGTGCATGAGGAAAGGACGGTAGGAAGAGACGACGTGGGATGTCCGACGGCCTTTGAAATTAACCAAGAAGACTCTTCAAAGTCGGAAGATTGAAATTTCTGTATAAATCCCAGGAGTACGTTTCTCGTCGAGCGCGGGGCGATTGGGAATACAAGATGATGGAGCAGAAAAGGTCCAGACGAGTCTGGGAACTCTCAAAAGTGGAAAGGTGATACGAGTATTGGAGGTAGATACCGTGGTTCGATGAGTCGACGGGTGTTCTGTGCCAATTTTTCTCATTTCCCAGCTAGGTCCCCAAGCAGAGTCATAGGACTAGCTCCCCCAGCAGATCCGAGGTCTGTAACTTCCCCAGCCGAGTCGTGATGGTTATCCCCGGCGGGTGTAAAACGGTGTTTCCTCAGCAGCCAGGCCAGAAGGTTGCTATTCCCCGAGTGGAGCGGGTCTTTTTCAATGAAATATATCTCCAGCAGTGTTTATCCTACCTGTGGATTGAACAAGTTCCCGTAGCGGATGGATTTTTGCATCTCCAGCTGAGGATTCTACCTATGGATTGCCTGGGTTGTCCCCAGCGGAGTAGTATGCGTGTCCCTAGCAGGATCAGGATGGTTATCCCCGGCAGGTGATTTAGATTGATGCATCCCCAGTTGAGCCTGGAGGTTGCTATTCCCCTAGCAGAGTCTCTGTGAGTATTTCCCTAGTGAAGTCGACAGGTATCTGTGAGGGTTTCCCGAAGCGGAGTCAGGATTGATATCCCCAGCAAATCAAAGACTGTTGTATCCCCACAGAGTGTTGGTGGTGCTTATCCCCAGCAATATCCTCGAGCGGATTGGGTGCAAAGGAGGTTCTTCCCCAGCAAGGGTTGCCTTTCCCAGCAGCAGTGTTACTCCCCAGCAGGGTGGAATCGGAGCGGTGACGAGTTCCTCAGCAGAGTGTCTCGTGTTCCCCAGAAGAGTCCCTTGAGGGGGATACCTTTTTATGCATTCATCATGAAAAAATAACATGGCATAGAAAAAATAAATAATAGCGTAGCATTTCCATAATTATGGAGCATTACGCAGAAAAATCAATCATGCATCATATTGCAGGCATAAGTTAGTCTCAAGCCGTGGTTACCGTTTGAGAAGTGGTTTTGGCCAGTTAGTGAAGGTGTTACTCTGAGGAGTTTAGCCTCATGATTTGATCAAAGGTATTTCCCCAGTAGTGCGATACTGGAAGAGGTTTCTGTCGTGCGAGACAGATGGTGAAGATGTTACTCTGAAGGGTTTAGCATCATGACGTCAGATCAGCAATGTTCCCCAGTAGTGCGATATTGGAGGAAATGTTTCCGTCGGACAGAGATGGAAATGATATCAGAAGACGTTACGCGATCAGCGCGATTCCGGGGTTCAAATGGAGAAAAGGAGATGTTGCGACATTTTCTGGAGATCGGGGTTCAATCGGAGAAAAGGAGATACTGAGGTATTTTCTGGGGTTCGAATGGAGATAGAGTTGAAGATTATATCCAGGATGAGGTCCTTAGGATTATCTTCTGTTCATGTGTTGCCTTAGACTCTGGCTGAGGCCGATGGAGGTCGTTATAGGTGTCTTCTGAGGAAGAGATACACATGCTACCTTCCTTTTGTGAAGGTATACCCTCTGACATGTCGCCCTCAGAGTGGTTTGGTGTTATTTCCGTCATTGCCAGCGGAATTATCACGAGAAACTGGAGATCGGGGTTCAAATGGAGAAAAGAAGATGTTGAGGCATTTTCTGGAGATGGGGTTCAAATGGAGAAAAGGAGATGTTGCGGCATTTTCTGGAGAACGGGGTTCATATTGGCGATCGCAAGTTATCGTCAGGCGACTGGGGTTCAAATCGGAGAATGGGGTTCATCATTTTGGCAAACAGGAGACTGGGGTTCAAATGCAGAGATCCGAGGATCGTTTGCGCAGAGAAAAGTTTCGGGGTTCAAGAAAATAAGAAAAGAGAAAAGAAAATTTCGGGGTTCAAGAAAAGCAAAAAAAAAAAAAGAGAGAGAGAAAGGAAGAATGACAATCCCGAGTGGATGTGTGGTGATCAGACCATGGTTATCCCTGAGTTACCGTTTATTTTGGTATCCAGGTCGACGCTTCAGAGACTGTTTCTTCGCCGATTCTAACAGGCGTTGTTGATTATTTTCCCATCAGAGCGCAAATTGTTCGTCTGTTCTTGGTATTCAATCACTCTTCATCCTGATCATCCGAAAGCCGAGGCTATTTCGTATCGACGGGTTCACAGTGGATTGAATAGGGGCAGCTGTAACACCTCAAAATTTGCCCTCCTCTCTTGGGACTAGCATTATCATTGTGCATTTCATTTTAGGACATTAGGCATTTCATATTGCATACCATGTGGCTACATTGTGCAAGCCATCTTCCCAAGTCTTGATCAGAAGATGAGGAAGTCAGAGGGTGCAAGCCTAGGGTTTCACTGACTGATCATGGCCATCTGAGGATTGGGCTGTGAATTAGGGTTTCATGATTCTCAAGGGTATTGGTCTTCATCTTGCTTGAATTGATACATCATCATCATCATGTTTGGGTGTCATCAGGAGATTGAAGTTCATTCCTTGAGATTAGGGTTTTGGCCACTGGTCAACCCTAATCAGTTGCATTGGGCCAGTCAGGGCTTGATCAGGAGATGGGATCTGTGATGGTTATGAGGTTCATTCTATGATTATATTGTGCTTATTGGGGCTAGGGTGTCACCCTTGAGCCATTTCAGTTGGAGATTGGGGCTTAAATTGATCAATGCATTGCCAGATTCATCTATCAGATGAAAAGTCAACTGTGGTCAACTGTACATGATCTGGTGGATTTGGAGGTGGAAATGAGTTAGACACACTTCATTCATGTTGGAACAAGTGTTATATGACATCTCAAAGCTTAAGAATGAAGAAAATCAAGTCAGGACAAAAACTGCCAAAGATAGAAAGTGACTTGTAACTGAAGTTTCCAAAAATGGAAAGTTTTGGACCTCAAAGCCACGTGTCCAAGGAAGCTTCAAATGAAAATTTGTTCAACATGAAAGTTGTAGATCTTGTTCTCACCTTTCCAAAAAGTCCAAGAACTTGAAAATCTAATGTACGGTTTGCAAGATATGGCTCAGTGAATTTCAGAAAAGACCCGTAATCAGGAGGCCATAACTACCACATGCTTTGTCCAAATTGCAAGTTCTTTATATGCACAAACTCCATTTGACATGTACTTTGAGGGTGCATCATTGGATTTGTTCAAAAAGGGCCAAGGCAAAAAGTCACTTTTCAACTGGACAGCTGAATTGGACCAGGGGCAAAATTGTCCAACTCTCAAAATAATTGGAATTTTTGAATGGGACTTTTTCCAACACCTCAGGAATGGCATTTGGAGTGTGTTTGAATATTCATTTCATGCATAGGCCTTTTAAATTGAGATTTGGCTTGAAAAATGGAAATGACAAAAATGGACCAAATGCATACACATGGTGAATTTGAGAATGGAGCAACCAATGAGCATGAAACAAGTTTCTACAGTTCACATATGATATTTAGAAGGTGTATGTGCTGTCACTGAGGTGGCATGAGCTGTCTAAAGGAATTGACCATTTTACCCTCCATTTGGAAATTACACTTTCATTAACAAATCCATTTTTGCTAATTAACTTGATTAGAGTTGGATTAAGCTATCATATATAAACATAAACACTCTCTAATCATAACAGAAAATCATTCATCCCAAGGTTGGATCTGAAAACCTCTCACATTCTCTCAAATTCATCAAAATCTCAAGAACACTCCAAAAACCAAAATCCATCAATCTTCCTCAAATCTCAACCAATCTTCGAGATTTCTTTTGCATTCAACTCCTATAATCATCTTCTCAAACTGTTTTGGGAGATTGGAGCCTAAAGAATACGAAATCGCGGCTGTCCAAAAGTGCCTCATCAATGGCGAAATTCGAATTCAAGCACTAGAAGCGATCTGGACTTGAAGCAAGTGCATCAAACATCTTCCTCACCATTATACAACATCTGTTTGAAGCGAAAACACACGAATTCATCCGATTCCGGCGCTGCAATTTCCAGGTTGGTGTAGATTCGACTTTCACCAAATGCTTCGTGATTATGTGCATTCTATAGTGCTTCTCATGTAGATTACGATGATACTTTTAGAATTGCAATTGGTGAACTGTAGCGTAAGAAATCTAGGATTGAAGTTTGGATCTAAAACCCTAGATCGGTCGATTTGCATGATTTAGCAATTGTTAGGATGATTTGGATGCATATTCGTACTCTACTCGATCATACGGTTCCAACGAATGTCTGTTTGTCCATTTTGGTGACGATTTGTTCGTTGCGTGTTCTTGAGCGTTTTGAAATTTCTGGAAATTTTATGAATGGAGGTGATGAAGAAAGCTTGCCAGATCTTGTTTCTCATTTGAATTTTTAAATTTCGTGTTTACCGCCCCCGCCTCTATAATTACGAATCTGCCATTACTGAATTTTATGTAATTAATTTAATTGATTCTAAAATATTCACCAAAATTCACCATGCATTAAAAAATCCATAAAAAATAGCAAAAAAATCCTAAAAATATGGAGATTTTTTCCTTGACTTTGTTGACTTGTGTAGGATTTTTTTGACCTATTGGTCAAAGTTGTGCTTGGCAAATATTTTATTTGGCATAGGCTTTTCTAATGTATGTCACATTTTGATACATTTTGGCAATTTGATCATGAAATACTCATATCATAAAATAAATGGTTGAAAATTTTTGTGGTGGTTCTTGACTCATTGAGGATTATTTATATGTAAATTTCATGAATTTTTGATACCTGGTCAGAGAGCAGCAAATTCTGGAACTTAGGTGTGACAATTTGTGTCACACCTCTTGATGTCAACTTATTGAATTTAATTGGATAACCTATGCATGTTAGAATTGAATGAAATTTGGCATGGTGAATTGTTGATATGTTAGGATGTTGTATGAATTTTTGTAGAATTTTTCGCTGCCTTTTCTAATTGATCATGATTTTTCATTTCTGGTGATTGAAATTGCAAGCTCATGGGATACATGTTGGTAGATTGATTGGGAAATCCTCATATTGTATTGTATGGCCATGAAATTTGATATGCATGAACTAGACACGTTGTGTGACCTCCCTGTTTTGGTCTCATCCATTTCTTTTTTGTTTTCAATGAGATATGAATTTTTGAATTGGATGTATGCATTGATGGTGTGAATTGAAGCATGAAATTGTGTCTGTTTTTGATGATTTTCATTGACATGGTTCCATTTGCCCAATTGAGCTCAAATTTGACATGGTAGACCTTGATTATCCCCTGTTTAGGTGTATTTAATTTGAGAAATTTTGGATTTATTTTGATAGGGATTTGAATGCAATACTTCTGTTTGTATGCTTGGTGGTTCATTTGACCTCATATGGATTGTTTTGTGCATGAATTGAGCATGATGGATGATATAAACATGAGACCAATGATGTTTGCTTGTGTTTGATGATAATTTGATGTTGGATGATGAATACCTTGCTGTTTTGAGTTTTTTCTTGCTTTTGGACCCTAGGCTTGGCCTAGTGGTCTAGTTACTAATGTTTGCTTGGTTTTTCAGGATCAAAAGCATAATGTACATGGAGAATGATACAAGTTGATTTTAATTGATGTTGTGGATGTTTGTACACTAACATAACATTGTTTTGTAGGTGTTGGAGCTTGGGCTTAAGCCTTGAGCTTGCTTTGTGTTGTATTGTTTAAACTGTTTGATTGTTTGCTGTACAATTTGTCTGATTGAATACTGACTGAGTTTGATTGTTTCCAGGTACTTTAGTTGCTCAGTTCCTTGTGAACTATTGCTTTGCTTTGCTTAAGCAACTTGCATTTGAGGTATAACTTTCTGAACTTCATGTAGTCTGGAGACCCGGCTGTTACCGGGCCGGGCAAAAAAATTGTCTGAAGTCCTCCTTAAGAGGCAATGATTGTGTATGTTTATTTTTAAGCCCAAGCAGGGAAAGTCCTTCAAGTAAGGCAATTGGTGGAAGGTAGGGACAAGCAACCTGTCCCCCACTATTCAGTGAGTCTTCTCCTTGCTCCCATTACATGGTTGTAGCATTGAGATCAAAAGCCCAAGATCTGTTGTGTCAGAGTCATCGAGTATAGAAGGGTTCCCCTATTCTGGACCCATGCTCATTTGTCAGCTCTCCCTGGTTAGGGATAAGAGCTGTGAGGTCTCATCCTCACTTCATCCTTTCATCTGCTTCACCTTAGCCTCGTAATGGCAAGGTTAAGAGCAAACATAGCCTGTACAGACGATTGCTTAGGCAGTCAAACCTGATTGATTGAGCCCCTTGTTTGGCTATAGTGCGTGTTATGTGGATATCTGATTGACATGATTGTGTGAGATGCCTGTTCTCATTTGATGTATGTTGATTGGTATGCTTGTATGCTTGTGTGTTAGCTTCTTTCCTGGTTAGGAATAGTTTGCTTATGTAAGTAGGTTAGAAACCTGAACTTAGGGCGACTTTGCATGACAACATTAGGCTCGAGTCTCAGCTCCCTAGTGTCGTGTTTTTCCCTCTGTTTCTGGTTAGGAGAGAGTTTCTCCCCTGTTTAGGGGAACTACATCGCCCTGATCCTTGTTCCAGACAAGGTATGTAGGCAGGTGGTCGTACGAGACCACTCCGGGCGCCTTTTTCTTTTTTGCGTGTGTTTGTTTGTATTTGTTGTTATCTGATTGTATGTTTGGGTTCGGATGCCGACGTAAGCCCAGGATTGGCAGTCGGGCTCCACGTTTGCCCTTTTGAGTGTGTTTTGGTTCGGATGCCGACGTAATTCCATCCAGTGGTTGTCGGGCTCCATGTTTGCCACCCTTGCTTGTTTGTATGTTTTGTGTTGTTTGGCGTGCGTAAGCCGAACTACAGAGGCTCTGATTCTTGTTCCAGACAAGATATGTAGGCATAAGGTGCGATACCTTATCGAGCTCGTTCCTCCTAACCCCACCTGCGTTCCCTTGTGTGTGTGTGTGATGTTTAGCAACCTTTTCTTTATTCTAGGTCGTGGATCCCGTCGAGTACGACGGACGTGAGGGGTGCTAATACCTTCCCCTCGCGTAATCGACTCCCTTACCCTTTCTCTCTGGTCGCGAGACCATGTTCTTTCCAGGTTTCTCTGAGCGTTTCCTTTCCCTATCTTGGGATAAATAACGCGCAGTGGCGGCTCTGTGTTGTATTTTATTCGAGCTTCGCCGGTTGATTTTTCGCAGGATGCGACAAGTTGCTACGAGAATATGTCGATGTCTTTGCCTGGTCATATGAAGACATGCCTGGTCTAGATACTGATATTGTGCAATATTTCCTACCTTTGAAACCTGAGTACGTGCATGTGAAGCAGAAGCTCAGAAGAACTCATCCATATATGGCAGTGAAGATCAAAGAGGAAGTTCAGAAGCAAATTGATGTGGGGTTTCTGGTGACTTCTACGTATCCTCAGTGGGTGGCCAATATTGTGCCCGTGCCTAAGAAAGATGGAAAAGTCCGGATGTGTGTGGACTATAGAGACTTGAATAAAGCTAGTCCGAAAGACGATTTCCCTCTACCACACATTGATATGTTGGTAGATAATACAGCTAAATTCAATGTCTTCTCATTTATGGATGGTTTTTCCAGATATAATCAGATTAAGATGGCACCCGAGGATATGAAGAAGACAACATTCATCACACCTTCGGGAACATTCTGTTATTGAGTGATGCCCTTCGGTTTGAAGAACGCTGGAGCCACGTATCAACGAGCTATGACCACCTTGTTTCATGATATGATGCACAAGGAGATTGAGGTGTATGTTGATGATATGATTGCGAAATCAAGAACGGAAGTTGAACATGTAGAGCACCTGTTGAAGCTTTTTCAGCGTTTGAGGAAGTATAAAATTCGTCTAAATCCCAACAAGTGTACATTTGGAGTCCGTTCCGGTAAGTTATTGGGCTTTATTGTCAGTGAAAGAGGTATTGAAGTTGATCCTGCAAAGGTCAAAGCAATACAAGAGATGCTTGCGCCCAGAACTAAGAAGCAAGTCCGAGGTTTTCTTGGCCGCTTGAATTACATTTCCAGATTCATATCCCACATGACTGCCATATGTGCACCGATATTCAAGCTCCTCCGGGAAGATCAGTCCCATGATTGGACCGAGGATTGCCAGAAAGCTTTTGACAGTATTAAGGAGTATTTGTCTAAGCCTCATATCCTGTCTCCGCCCGTAGAAGGAAGACCATTAATTATGTATCTGACTGTGCTTGAAGATTCAATGGGTTGTGTCCTTGGTCAGCAAGACGAATCAGGAAAGAAAGAGTATGCTATTTGCTACTTGAGCAAGAAGTTCACCGATTGCGAGTCTCGATACTCAATGCTTGAGAAGATATGTTGTGCTTTGGCTTGGGCCGCTAAGCGTTTACGCCAGTATATGTTAAATCATACGACTTGGTTGATATCCAGAATGGATCCAATCAAGTACATTTTTGAGAAGCCTGCTTTAACAGGGAGGATTGCCCGTTGGCAGATGTTGTTATCTGAGTATGATATTGAGTATCGAGCTCAGAAGGCTATTAACGGTAGTATCTTGGCTGACCACTTGGCACATCAGCCAATTGAGGATTATCAGTCAGTGCAATATGACTTCCCAGATGAGGAGATTATGTATTTGAAAATGAAAGATTGTTATGAGCCTACGCTCGATGAAGGGCCAGAGCCTGGTTCACGTTGGAGCATGGTATTTGATGGCGCTGTAAATCAATATGGAAATGGTATTGGGGCAGTGATTATTACTCCTCAGGGCACACATATTCCTTTTACAGCAAGGCTAACTTTCAAATGCACAAATAATATGGCTGAGTATGAGGCATGTATTATGGGGTTGGAGGAGTGCATTGATCTAAGGATCAAGCATCTTGATGTATATGGTGATTTGGCCCTCGTTGTTAATCAGATTAAGGGTGAATGGGAAACGAATCAGCCTGGCCTCATTCCATATAGGGATTATGTGAGGAGGATTTCAACATTCTTTACTGAGGTTGACTTCCATCATATTCCTCGAGATGAGAATCGGATGGCAGATGCTCTTGCTACACTTGCTCCAATGATTGTGGTTAGACTCTGGAATGAAGTTCCCAATATCACTGTGATGCGCTTGGACAGACCAACTCATGTATTTGCAGTAGAAGAAGTAAAAGATGATAAGCCATGGTATTATGACATCAAGTGTTTCCTTCAGAACCAAATTTACCCGCCTGGGGCATTTGTGAAAGATAGGAAGACTCTGAGGAGATTATCAGGAAGTTTCTACCTCAATGGTGATGTGCTTTATAAGAGAAATTTTGACATGGTGCTGCTCAGATGCGTGGATAGACACGAAGCAGACCTGTTGATGACTGAGGTCCATGAGGGTTCATTTGGTACTCATTACAACGGACACGTCATGGCCAGAAAGATGTTGAGAGCAGACTACTATTGGCTGACAATGGAGTCTGACTGCTGCAAGTACGTAAAGAAATGCCATAAGTGTCAGATTTATGCGGATAAGATTCATATTCCCCCGATACTTCTGAATGTGATTTCATCACCATGGCCTTTCTCCATGTGGGGAATTGACATGATTGGCATGATAGAACCGAAAGCATCCAATGGACACAGATTTATTCTCGTAGCAATTGATTACTTCACTAAGTGGGTTGAAGCAGCATCATATGCTAATGTGACCAGGCAGGTGGTCGTGAAGTTTATCAAGAATCAACTCATATGCCGATATGGTGTGCCAGATAAGATCATTATTGATAATGGATCTAACCTGAACAACAAGATGATGAAGGAGCTATGTAGCGAGTTCAAGATTGGGCATCATAATTCTTCCCCTTATAGACCCAAGATGAATGGGGCTATTGAAGCTACTAATAAGAATATCAAGAAGATTATCCAGAAGATGGTTGTCACGTATAAAGATTGGCATGAGATGCTACCGTTTGCTTTACATGGATATCGTACCTCTGTTTGCACATCGACAGGGGCAACCCCTTTCTCTCTTGTTTACGGCATGGAGGTTGTGCTTCCAGTAGAGGTGGAGATCCCATCAATGAGAGTCTTGATGGAAGCCAAGTTGACTGATGCTGAATGGGTTCAGAGTCGTTATGACCAGTTGAATTTGATAGAAGAAAAGAGATTGACTGCCATGTGCCATGGTCAATTATATCAACAAAGGATGAAGAAAGCCTTTGATAAGAAGGTCAAACCTCGTGTGTTCCGAGAAGGTGACCTTGTGCTCAAGAAAGTCTTGTCTTTCGTGCCCGATTCCAAGGGCAAGTGGACTCCAAACTATGAAGGTCCATATGTTGTTAAGAGAGCCTTTTCAGGCGGTGCTTTGATACTTATAACTATGGATGGGGAGGATTTCACTCGTCCTGTGAATTCAGATGCAGTCAAGAAATACTTCGCCTAAAAATAAAAACAGAATAGCTCGCTAAGTTGAAAACCCGAAAGGGCGGCTTAGGCAAAAATGAGCGTCTCGGTGGATTGAAAACCTGAAAGGGCGATCCAGGAAAAAGTTAAAAAGAATGAATGTATGTATCCCGCTAGATTGAGTACCTCACCCTGGGGCAATCTAGGCAAAAAAAATAGGGATTTGGCAAGTAACTGCATCCTGACAAGACTTTGTTTTACAACTGTTATCCGTCAGAGATTCTCGCCCATTCATCAACCAAAGCTTCAAATACATCGGATTCAGAATTGGTGGAGAAATGGTCATTATGTTCAATGTAGCCATTTTCCAATATACATCACCAATCTCAAATTTGTAAAGATCTATGGAGTCTTGCCATTTGCAGACTACCATTCCATCAAATAAACTTGAGCCTTTATCCAATTATTTGCACTCTTACTTGTTTCTATTCAACAAATGTTTTGCATGTTTTAATTGAAAAAAAATGTCATTGTTTTAAATAATCAAATTTTCATAATTTGTTTTTTAAACAAAGTGAACATTCACAAAGACATAAGGATACTGGGAATGCCTTCAGTGCTCTCCCGAGGATGGTAAGATTCTTGACAGGGTAAGGCAGTTGTTCATATTCCTGGCATGTTGGTGTCCTCTTCCTCCTGAGCCTTTTGTGGTTTCTCCCCCTAGCAGAGTGTTGGGAAGATTTATTCCTCCCTCCTTCTTTCAGCAGAATAGTGATTCTTCCTCCTCGGAAGATGTGATTTCATTATTTGGGACGGTGTTTGATGACCTTTGGAAATTTCTGATTTGGTGGTTGTTCCCCACAGGGTTCCATGATCCCCTCTGATGATTTCCCCAGTAGAGTGTTTCCATGGCAGATTTTTGATGATCTTTGCCTCCAGCTGGAATGTTTTGCTCATTCCCCTGCCGAGATCTTTGTTATCCTGGCTTTCTCTTATTGAGATGTAGTACCGGATGTTTGTACTTGTTCGATGGACTTGTTGGTGTTAGAGATACCTGTTTGTCAGCATTCATCATATATAAAACTACGCATGTGTGCATATAGTTTTCAAACATTCGGATATTCATATCGCATTCTTTGCCATATATCTTTGTTTGCGATCCCCTGCTAGTTGGTAATACATTTCCCCAAGCAGATGTCGGTGTCTGAACTCCCCATATAGAGTCATCCCCTTAAGCAGAAAGTATTTATCTTTCCTTCCATATTGCCCACCGAGTTATATCCTCGTGGATGATGATTATTTTTGTTTCCACCCAACACATATATTGGGATGGGAGTCTCCATTGAGTTATATCCTCACTGGGATGAGTCTTGATTCAGCTTGCCACTTTAGTTTGATCCTAGATTGGCTTCTTGTGATTGTTTCCTGTGCTTCCCTGTGGTACAAATGAATAATTGCTCAGTAATCAGTAATCATTCATCTTATCCCCGATGGAGTCTGTGGTTTTCTACCCTTATACCGGTAGTTTTAAACCCTATTTCATCCCCTTGTAGAGTTAACCTTTTTTTCATCCTAATCGATGACGGTTACCTTTCCGTGGTTTTCTACCCGGTATCCGGTAGATGTAATCCCCTCTTTGACGGTTATCATTATCCAATATTCGGTATTGATAAGTCCTTCACCCCCGGTGATATATCTCTTGTATGATTGCTCTTATCAAGCAGTTTATCCCCAGCAAGCCATCTTTCATTTACCGATTGCTGGTAATGGTTGTTGCTCCCCTTGAATGGTCATCATTATATACGTAGTTTCGGTATCCCGATGCCTTTCTTTGACAGTCGATTTATCCTTTATTAACCCAGTAAACGGTTGTGGATAATCTTCCATGCGAGTATATTATCTACGTTATGACGGTAATAGATAATATATCTCATGCACTCTTTGGTCAAAGCCTTTTGTTCTTCCCCAGTTGAGTAAGATTCGTATCCCTTTTTGGAATCGAATGTCCATCCTATAATCGAGTTTGCTTTTAGCCCTCTTGCGGATGATGAGTGTCTTGGGAATATTCCCCAACTTACGTTTTGGTTGGTCACCTATTATATGCCCAGTAACCGGTATCCTTGGTGTTCCTTCCTTCTGCTCCCTATTATGACCTTGTGTCCCCCTGCGGAGTCAGTTTTTCCTGAGCCAAAGTTTACCATTTTAGGTATACCTCAGATGATTTCGGACGTTTGATATCTCTCACCCTTGTACCGGTCTTAGATATTCATTCTTCCCAAGCTTGCTGTTCTCTCACCTTTATACCGGTGTTCAGATCGCATATCTCCTTGAGCTTATTACCCAGTAACCGGCAATACCTCATTTGTTATTCCCCCACCTGAGTCCGGATTTTATCCGAAGTATCCGCTATGGATAATTTGTGCTGTATTGGCATTACTCCCCAATACATGCGCCTTTGAGTCAGCTCGGGTCTTTCCATGGATTTACTCCTTTTGGAATTTCGCTCCCCAAGCTTTGAAGTCGTGACCTGCTCACGCATTTTATTCCTTTCTTATCCCCATGAGAGTCCCAGAGTCTCTGTCCCATGGAGTAAATTACTCATATGGATTATCAGTTTCTCCTGATTTCTTTTCCTTCTTTGTGGACGCATATCTCCACAGAGTGTTACCTTTTGCATACATACATTTGCATCATGAGGTCTCTTAAGGACCAAAATTCGTCTCTCTGTTATTATTTAAGCCCATTCTACCTCGTCGAGACGAAGATTTTAACCTTCACTTCTCCGGCTAGAATGACCTTAAATAGGGGCATCTGTAAGACCCCAATTTTGTCCCTAAGATCACGCATGGCATCATAACATTGCATTTACATTGCCTCAAGGATCATAAGCATCTTGGTTCCCCTTACCTTTGGGTGGGACCTCTTGTGAGTGGTTTGAGATCACCAAGCATGTTTGAATTGTATATCATTGCTTTTCTTATTTTATTTACTAACCAAAAGCACAAAAATATATCACTAACATCTTTTGTTTGTAGCTTGAGCAATCACAAGGTCAAAAGCCTCTAGGAGGTCATAAGTACAAAGATATGGCCAAGAGAAGATGAAAACAAGCATGATAATGGTTACCAAAGCTCTCATCCATCAAATATGCCTCCCTAGCATCTCAATTCATCATTTTTGATCAAAGCAAGTCAAAGAGTTTGAGGTTTGTTTCCAAAGGAAACCCTAATTCATTTGTGTACCACAATGCCTTGCTCCTGAAGAAACCTCAGCCCATGATCAAATACAATCAAGGGAAGTTCTCTCATTAATAATTTCATGCATATTTGAACTTATTTGAGTGCCCTCAATCATCAATTCATCAAGATATAAGTCATGGACTTGAGAAGTTGATCAGTCAATTCATCTGACTATTTTGAAATGCACTGAGACCTAACGTTTTATGTGTTAGTCAAATGGAGATGATCCCAAAATAAAAAATGTTCTTAAGGACAATATTAACAACTTTCATTTTCATCCAAAATTGATTTGAAGCTTGGAAGGTCATCAGCCATTCCAAGACATTATAGGTCATTTTGACTGAAACCCTAATTTTGTGTCAACTTCCCAAGAACATAACTCATTCATTTTTTATGATTTTGAGGTGGGATCAAATGCATTGGAAATCTTAAGATGTCTACTTCAAATGTTATGTTGAACAAAATTTCAAAATCTCAAAGTAAATACATGAGATAATGCAAAACATTATAGGTCACTTTGGACCAAATGCATTGAAAGGCAAAAAAGTCCAAATTCAAGTGCCCATACCTCTTTCATCAAAAATCCAAATGATGCAAAATTTAAGTCCATTTTTATTTTCTTGAAAAGATATACAACTTTGATGTTGGAGGGTTTTTCATTTGAGGCTTGCATCGTCAAAAAAGAGGGGCTTGAACATTGGCCAAATTTGGAAACCTCACCTTTGCATGTTTTGCACCTTACACTTTAAACTCAAAATTTACTAATTTCCACACTTCAAATGGAATTTTTCCCAACATAACATTTGTTCCCTACATCAAGACCTTTCCAACCATTACTCACATGCTCATGTTTGGATTTGGCAATTGGCATTTTCGAAGAGGAGAAGTTTTAGGCATATTTGTGCATAACATGTTGAAACTCATTACACAAGCCTACGCATTACCAACTACACGTCCATTTCAGCTCAATTATATCTCAGATTGCATTTGGCATTGGATTTGGGCCTTCTACATGATCATGCAAGCCCATGCAATGCATATCCTCTTGCCATGCACACGGATTTGATCACACTTGCCTTGCCTCTCCTTCTATAAATAGAAGCATCATTCCATTCAATTTTCATCCATGAATCAACCTGAAATGCTGCTGAACTGAAAACCAAACCTTTCACCAAAGGAACTATTTCATTTTCATTCAAATTTCTCAGATCTGAAATTCAACTAAATCTGGTTGAATTTCTAGATCTAAAGTTCCTAAACCTCTCTCTCATGATCCATTGTACTTCTGTTTGGCCAAAGGAAGCAAGGAAGCAAACTCAGATCACCACAATTCAAAGGTTCTCTCCAACTGGTTTTTTCTTCGAAACTCACTATTTCTTGACCTATTTGCTTAGATATTGTGTTGGCTGAAGTCCTCTTCATAGAGGCAATTGCTTTGAGTGCTCAATTGTTGAAATCCATGAAGTTCAGTATGAACACCATGATTTTCTCTCTCTGATTTCTCTCTCTATGAGGATCTAGAGGAGAAACCAATGGTACAGGGGTGATGTACATCACCCCAGCTTTCCAATGATGTATGGATCGTGTATTTTGGTTAAGCTTTTGAAACCTGCAAATGTCACAGGAATCTTCATGCTCACCGGAGAAGATGGTGGCTCCGGTCACCGTCCCTTTGCCATATGGGTTGTGGATCATTGGATCTGATCTCCAGTTTTTATCCTAGCCTTTGGATCTTATGACTTTTAATAATTCATTGTGTTACGCGTGGACTTTGGCCTACCGTGGAAACGCGCTTCTCGACCATTAGATGTTGCCACGTCAATTAATGAGTTATATCAGATGCTCCTGGTTTTTTTGATTTTCCTATTTTCTTATTTAATTTCTTTTATTTCCATTATTTTCAAAAATTCATATCTTCTTCATTTTAATTCCAAAAAATATGGGACCAATTGCATTCTTCTCCAAATAATTTCTAGTTTCTAATTTTGATTTTTAATATTTTTTATTTTGTTATTTAATATTTTTTGTGAGTTTTCTCTTTTCTGGTTATTTTTAATTCATTTTAAATAGTTGTTGATATTCAAAAAATACAAAAATATTTTCCTAACCTATTTGAATGATGATGGATCTATGAAAAATATTCTCATCAATTTTTTAATTGATTTGAGATTTATTTGAGATTTTAGTTCAATTAGGTTATTTTTATTCATTTTTAATTTATTAAAAATAGTTGCTGACTTTTAAAAATGCTGAAATTTTTTGTCAAACCTTGTTTGACCTTGTTGAACTTGGGATAAATCACTTGGACTTTCAAGGTTGATTTGAAGTGATTTTGAAGTTTGACCTTTCTTTTATTTTAAATTCAAGTTTATTTTGATATTAAAAATGCCAAAAATATTTTGCTTATTATTTGACCTCCAATTTTCATCCCATTTCTGGTTTCTCATGGTTTGACTTTGACTTCAAATGTCATTTGGTCAACACACATGGATTGGTACATTTCATTTCACGTTATGCACTTTATTCTTTCCATTTCCTTTTCCATTATTCATCTCTTTCTTCTTCTTCTTCTTTTTTCTTTTTGATCAATGAGTTGAAGGTTGATAAGTTAGCATTGATTAGGGAGACTTAATCTTCCTTGATTCAAATCTAATTCATCTTGATCAATTGATCAAGTGAATGGCTTTGCATCAAGACTTCTAACTTGTGTTGTTGCCTACATTGTTATTGACCGGCCTCAGATAGTTGTGACTTCTACATAAGTCCAATTACAATTGCTTAACATAGCGCTAAATTTGCCTTATGGCACACTAACTACTCACACTAACTATTAACCATTAACATTTACTTTTGCTCTTTACTTTTATGCAATTTACTATTCTTGCACATATTATCCATTTGTTTTTTTTCCTTTGCTCACTTGAGCACATGTTTATGTTAATGCAATTTGCCTTTTGCTCACTTGAGCACATAATTGTGTATATACTATTGTGTTTGTGTTTAGTTTGATTGTTGTGGACCAAATGCAAAAAAATGGACAAAAGGACTTAGATTTTAGGACTTTACCTATGCAAAATGGAGTCAAATAGCAACTAGGCCTCATGCCTTTAGAGTGCTATAAATTTCAAAGAGCAACTAGGCCTCATGCCTTTAGAGTGCTTAAAGCTTGAAGATGAACATTGAAAGTACCATATTCTAAACTCCCTTTTGTCCATTCTTTGATTTGTAAATAGAACCTTTTGATGTGTGTGTTTATTTGTGCTAGGGATTCCAACTTGATCTAAATTGAGGAACCATTACCATGAGCTTCTAAGAGAGAAAGATTCAAGATACATTGAGGAACCTTCCAAGAGTTCATTTGATTGATGATTGCTTGAGTTTATGCTTATGTGATTGATTATTCCAAAGGATGGGAGCTACTTGGATCATCCATACGATCTCAAGAGAGGAACTCCTTTTTATGGTTTTGTTTCTTATCCCTCACCTTTTGCATTGCTTAGGATCTTAGCCATTCTTCTTTTTCCCTCCACTCTAACCCAAGTCAAAACTTTTTGTGCAAACATTTAATACTTGTTTTCAACATTAGA
Organism: Lathyrus oleraceus; assembly: GCF_024323335.1. Taxonomy (NCBI): domain Eukaryota; kingdom Viridiplantae; phylum Streptophyta; class Magnoliopsida; order Fabales; family Fabaceae; genus Lathyrus; species Lathyrus oleraceus. The sequence continues at coordinate 182,269,162 of NC_066580.1, read as the reverse complement.
AACCTAAGCTTTATGCTTTTGATTTTCAAACTTTCTTTTCTTAATACTCATTTTGAATTAAATCTCTAAGTCAACTTTGACCATATTTTGTATATACTTTTCATTTGTAAATATAACCCATTCAAATGTCTTTTGTGGTTTCAATGGCCACTCTCTTAATCAAAACTTTTTCATAACCTTTAGATATTAGGTTTGAGTTATCCTTGTGGTAGATGTAATACTCACCTATATCCTTAGTGATGGACAATGAGTCTTCCATGCTTATTATAGGGTTAACCCCTCACTAGCATGTCGAAGTTATCCTCACTTGGTGGATTTGTGGTTTTAGGTTGAGTTTTCTCCCTTGGATAACAAAAGACCTTAAGGCTTTTGGACCAATCAATTCACCAACTCATTTTGAGATTTTTACCCCGAACTACGAGGTTTTGATCCTAATCTTTTTATAAGATGGTACGTAGGCAATGGGTTTATCCATCCAAACACAAAAATGTAAATAACTTGTATATTCTCTTCTCATCTCTTCAATCATGTTTGCACAAACATTTTTTCACAAAAAATAACAACCTTACAACAAATATGAAAAGGGTTCCCTAGGAGTACCTAGGATGTTTTGGGTGCCTAACACCTTCCCATTGCATAACCAACCCCCTTACCCAAATCTCTGACTCTCTTTTACTAGTTTTTGATTTGATAAAACTTTTAGGTTTTTGTTCACTTTCTAACCATTCCTTTGGATAAATAGAAGTGCGGTGGCGACTCGACTTGTATGATTTACCTTGGATTTAGTCAATATCTCTAATGGTAACGAATACCCCGCTACAGTACCATCTGGTATAATCTATTGTGATAGAGATTAACTGTTTATGATTAATCTGATCCTAATCAAACTGACTGTGTGCACACATGCTGAAGCATCTGACCTGACATATGGCCCTTTCGGAGTGAGCTTTTGTGTTAGTAGTATTTTGCATACTCTTATATTAACTACTAACTGTTTGTGTTATGCATGACAAAGTATGTGAAGGATTCCATGTTGATTATTATTAGTTGGTAGGATTATATGCTACTAACTATGAGATGACTGAGTGTCATGCATGACTATGTTATGAATGATTACATGTATGTCTGATGGATTTTAGAGCATTATTTTGTATGGCATGCATATGTGATGAATGCTACTGATTTTCCATTGCTATTTCATAACTCTAATGAATGTTGTTACTAGTGAAATTGTATGCTCTGATAGTCTTCTATTGAATGTCACTTGTTCTAACTAAATGAGTACTATATATCTTGAAGAGGTGTTTTGCCATAATTTGCCAAAGAGGGAGATTGTTGTTCCTTTTGGATTGGCAGCATTTTGCAAAACAGCATGGAGAAGTGTTCAATTTTTCCAAGCTAATTCAAGATGATTTTCTGGTGCGAAAGAGACACATGATGGACGTGATGTCACATCATGTGAGTACGACATTTGGGTCTTGCTGAACAGACTAGATTGTTGCATTTTGGAATGAATACTTTGTTGAAGATTCAATTATATTTTATTACTTTTATTTATCAATATGATTATATGATTTGTTAGATATATGTGAAGATCAAATCAAATTTAAATTTGAATTTGAAAGTAACAAATAATATCTTTTGGAGAGATTTATGGAGAAGATCATATCCAACATAATCTCTATTATTCTGGAAGAAAATAACTTAGAGATCTATGAAGAAAAATCCCAGAATGCATTGATATATAAGGAGACTCAATTCTCATATTGGCATGAGGAATTTTTTACACAAGAGTAAAGTCTTAGTGTATAGGGTTTGTGAGTCTTTCATTCCTTGTATTCCACGTTAACTCCATAACTAAATTAGGGTTGAATATTTGTGTACACCTCTATGTTTAGTAACTTGACATACGAGGTTTGTCTTAGTTGATTTGTAATATTCAACATTGTGTATTGAGTTGTAAACATTAATCACAAGTTGTGTGATTGAGAATAAAGTGTGTAGGTTCTCATATTTAGGGGGGTCCTTAAATAGAAAGTTACTAGGATTGGGAAGAGGCTTTGAATAACACATGGGTAGAGTGCCTCCCAGATGTAGGTGTGGTTTCAACAAACTGGATTATCAATATCTTGTGTTATTTTATTGTCTTATATTGTGTTTTATTTTGTTTTATTACTATCATTCTAGTTTAACAAGTTGGACATCTTGTCCCAACATCTGGTCCAACATCTTTCCCCTGTGGAACAAAAATTCAATGTTTCAGCGAACCAGGGAATAATCAGTACAATTGATGTCCATCTTAAGGATTCATGGGTGTAGTCGGATACATTTTGAGCACTCGACTACAACAATCAAAACCCTTCGGCTCTTTTCACACTTCAGAATTCAGGGGCATTATTGGATACACTTTGAGCGCTCAATTACAATAATCAATCCCCTCATAACCCTCGTGTTTATTTTGAATTTGAGGGTGTTGTCTAATACACTTTGGGAACACCGATATAGCAATCAATTCCCCATTGTGCCTCATGCGTCTTCAGAATCTAGGGGAGATGTCGAAGACGTATTGCACGTTCGGCTACAACAATAAATTCCCCCAAGGGTGCTATCAAATACATTTTTCATGTTCGGATACATCATTCAAATAACCCATGTCAAAGAAATACACGCTTTCATGTGTAACTGGTGCACCCTCCTCTATATCTAGCCAGTTTGAGGGTGAGCATAGTGAAGTCTAAAGACGGGCGTAATCCACCTCGATCCAAGCTATTGCCTTGGGGCAGGGATGGGGATTCTCTATGTAACATATGATGTCAACGAGAGCGGAGAGTGGTCACCAGTGAACAAGGAATAACAATGATCGGATCTTGGAAACTTCTAGGCAAAAACCGAATTCACATAGGAATGAGAGGGATCCTGATGTTGTGCAGGTATGTGACTTCATGGTTGAAGGAAGGCTTATAAGGATCAATTTTTACTACATATACCACAAGATGCATCTTCTTATTGGTAGCCTAACAAATAAGAACTCCATATTTAAGTGTACTTGACTTGGAGTAGAATTTGGAAGGTGACCTTTTGAGAAGTTTCCCGGAAAGCATATGAGTGAGGAGAAAGCATGCTGAAAAGGCATGTGTTGGTTTGTGGGGTTAGTCGGTAATCATGAAAGTAATATGGGGAATTACAAATGGTATCGAAGTAGGCCTTTTCTATATAATGTGGTTCGGGGATGAACCAAGCAAAAACCGATGGGCATGTAACACCCGAGGCTGAAGAGGGAAGGGAGTGGTTGTCGGTTCATAAGGCATGATAATGAGTGGATCTCAGTAGCTTCTAGGCAAAAATCGAATTCACATCATAATGAGAGGGATCCCAAGGCCATGCATGTATGGGACTGCATGGTTGAAGGAAGACATATAAAGATTGATCGGTACTACCGATATCAACATGATGCATTTTATTTTTGGTAGCCTAATAAATAAGAATTTCATAGTTAAGTATGCTTGACTTAGAGTAGTATTTGGATGGGTGACCTTCTGGGAATTTTCCCAGAAAGCATATGAGTGAGGATAAAGTATGCTGAAAATACATGTGTTGGTTTGTGGCGTCAATCGGTAATCCTGAAAACAGTTTAGGGCATTACACTCTACCTTTAGCCGGGTAAGATTTTATGTGACAGAGATCTCAGTTCAAAACATAACCGCAACTATCCGATTTTATGTCCTTAATTTGTAAGTATGATTTGAAACATCACCACAATTAGTCGGACTGATACCTTATCCATATAAACCTGATTAAGGCATAGTTGCGTCTAGCTGGTATGACATGAAATAATTACGAGTACAACGAGGAAAATAAACACTCATAGCCAAGATCATGTTTCACTTGTCTCAAACCAACATACAGACACATAAAAAATGTACCAATGCTTCCTCCGTGCAAGCACAGTGTGAGCACAACCATGTGATACTACCTCAGTATTCTATCGAGACAACGTGTGCGTCTTAACGTAACATGCTTCTGAACCAAAACACCCATACATGGATCCGCATAAAACTTACGAGAATTTACACTTTAAGAAACTATCATTTATTGCTTTCTATAGCAAAAACATTATGAAAATTGCAGGGTTCCAAGGCAATCTCTAGCTCTCCTCGGATCTCAGTCATACAATAGAGATGCTTAAACAAGGAGAAATAATACTCCAAAAAGTACAAGAATGATAAAGGTAATAACTCAAACACATAAGTATAACAAGTATTATTTACAAACCGATGCACAACGGCCCGTTCAAATATTATAGGAATAAATAAAAAGGAAGAAAACAAAACGACGTTTATACGTCGATCCCTGACTTCTCAGACCCAGAACCGCTTCCGGCATCCTTATGAAAAGCATATGCTAAAGGGTCCAGTTGGTCTGTGATGATAATAATATCATGACAAAACAACTGAGCACACTCCAACATTTCATCCCGAACCCTGTGCAAGACCTCTACTGCGTGTTGAAGCGATTCCCGATATTTTTTCCGAGCAAAAGCCACCTCCTCATCGAGAGCCTTCAAATAATTGGTATGGTCATATTTCCTCTATTTAAGATATTTTTGATCCATTGTGAACTTCCGACACACTTCAGCTGCATTTTCAGATATCTTTTTACAATGTTTCTCCCTATGAGCAAGGGAAACCTTCAGCTTCTCTATCTGAGCAACGAAAGTGGACGGTCTGATGTATCGATCCACCTCTTTCAGCAAAGAGCTAATAACATCAACATTGACCGAAAGATTAAAGAATTTATTCTTAACATCATAATTTTGTCGCTCAATGGGTTTGCATCTCTCTGTCAGCTCATCCCGTTCCCTTGAAAGGTCGCTAAAACCCAGAACGTCGTCTTGGCCAACAACCACAATAGAAATGAGGGACCCTACCCTGAATAAAGTACAAGAAAAATTTACTAAAGGCCATGTCTATCAATCGCAGACAAACCCCAAACAAAATACAGGTCTTCAGCAGCGACAACAAAAGTGAACTCCTATGGGGTGCTAGGTACCCGTAAAGGGAGAATAGAAGGAAGCTGGAAGAAAGGAGTCAGAGCATCATACCCACCACCCTCTGTCAAGCCAGCCATTTTGGAGAACCTCCTTCAACCAGAGTAGACAAACTATCACCCTGACCCCTCCTGGCAGAGGAATGAGAAGGTGAAGGTCCCCGAGAAGATAAATCAGTCACGATAGTAAAAGTTGTATGCAAGTTGGGAAAAAAGTCATTAAACATGTTCATCTTGTTGACTCTTCTCAATATATTAGAGATTATAATTGATATTGACCTTACTTCAAAGACTGCATATGAGTAATAGATGGCACAAATGTTAAAATACACGTCCCAGCAGAAAAACAAAAATTGTTTTTTAATAGGAAAGGACATACAAGTACTAATGTGATGGTTGTGTATGACTTCAATATGTGTTTTACTTTTTCTTTATGTGGATTGGAAGGATATGTTTATCATGCAAAGATTCTTATGGATACTCTTTGTAAACCTGATATGCGATTTCCTTATCCTCTAGAAGGTCAGTTTTTGATACTTCAAATATTTTTATTTATATAATAAATATTTTAAAATTATTGTCTGGTATATTTTGTTTATACAAGAACTCAAGGTATCATCTGGCACATTTTAGACTTGCTTCGGGATTCAGATCAAGAAATGAAATCTTTAAATATTATCATTCTAGATTGAGTATAGTTTGAGAAATGTGATTGAAATACCTTTTGGTGTGGTAAAAGAAAGACGAAAAGTATTACCAAAAATGCATAACTTTAAACTTTAAACTCAAATGGATATTATTTGGGTTTGGTTTGCACTTCATAACTTTTTAAGAAGAACAAACTCAAGTGACTTGGACATTCTTGAAAATTTAGAGAACATTTATGGTTTACAAGACAATGAGCGAGATTTTAATGAAGGAGATGGAAATGGCATACCTACTCATGGTGAATGGCAAACTCCAACTCAAGATGATGTGAGATATATTGAAGAAATAAAAAAAAACACCGTCAGAGACTAATTGCAAAGAAAAATGGGGAGACGACGATAATAATTTTATTTTTATGTTTGGTGACTTTGAAAAAAGTTAGAATAAGACTTAAAAAAGATGTAGTTTTATTTTTATATTTTGCTTTATATTGATAAAACACACACACACCACACACACTATCTATATATATATATATATATATATATATATATATATATATATATATATATATATATATATATATATATATATATATATATATATATATATATATATATATATATAATATATATATATATATATATATATATATATATATATATATATATATATATATATATATATATATATATATAACACCCCCTACAATGTAAGCGAGATTTGGTTTGCACCTCTACAAAAGAATTGTTTTTATTCCTCCTTATAATATTAAGATTCTCTCTTTATGGATCCTGAGTACACTATTTCAACCCAGATTCCATATTTGTTCCAGCGTGGCATTGCTCCATAATCTGACGTGGATTTTATTTTTCAATTTAGTAACTTTTTTATTGTTACTATTTAATTACCCCCTATAAATGCTAGGGTTAGTCTAAAATTCCCAAATTAGCTAACTTTCGTTCTACGAAGAAGACGAGTTGCACGAGCTAGTTTCAAGACAGTTGAAGACGCAAACGGGGTTGTTTTTTACGGTTGAAGACGAAGCACGGTCGAAGACGCCATTGAAGCAGTGTCTGAGGTTAGTTTTTTCGACCCTATCTTCCAATGTATGAGTTTCTTTTTTTGTAGTCTCTTTCAAATGCCTGAGTTTCGAATCCACTTCATAGGACATACAACACTTTAATGTTATTTTTCACCATTGGGGTGAGTGTATACTAGTCAACAAGAATGATATCATATACAGAGGGGTGTGGATACAATAGTTTCTAGTCAACACATTGAGAAAGAACAATGGCTAAAATTTATAAGTTTGATTAATAGGTGGGGTTATAAAAAAGGAACTTATAGGTTGTGGACAAAGATTCTGGAAATAGATGAGGATTTCTTACAAATAAATAAGGATGATGATGCATACAACTTTGCTGCATATGCATGTGCAACTCAAGTTGATGGAGATATTTTTGTGGAACATGATGTTAAAGACATAAAGCTGCAAGGGTTCCTAAGTATGTTAATGGGGTGACAGACATGGAAGGAATATATGATGAGGTGATTGAAGGGTTGGATGATAATGAGAATGATAGAGTTACAATCCTTGTAGATGGATTTGATAGAGTTGATGTAACTATACCTATCAATCATGGGGAAATAGTTGTAGGATTACTAGGTAGGCACAAAAAGAAAATTGAAGATAATGAATATTGTAGTGATGAACTGGACAATTCAGATCCAAATGATTTTGGTGATGATGAAGGCCCCAAGTTTTAAATGTTTAGGAAAGAGCAGCTCAATAAGGACTACAAGTTTAAGTGGGGTATGAAATTTGACTCTCTTGCTGATTTTAGAGAGGAAATTCGTGAGAAATGACAACATAGAGTTATGCCAATACCTAGGAAAATGTTAGATAATGAGGTGTTCAATAGTGGTAAATGGCTGCCAACTTGGTCTATTATTGAACAGTTCCAAGTTACACATTCTTTCAACACACAATAATTCATTGTTGACATTGCTAAAAGGTCTTGTAGCTGTAATTTCTGGGAATTGGTTGGAATTCCTTGTAGGCATGTTGTTGCTGCATTGAGTTATAGAAAGCAAAACCCTGATGATTTTTTTGATGAATGATTTACACAAGAGAAGTATGCACTCTGCTTTGGATTTTCTGTGAGCCCTATAAATGGGCAAGACATGTGGCCAAAAGTCCAAACTGATGAACAACAACCTCATGTGTATAACAACGGACCACGAAGACCAATGAATGTTAGGATAAGGGAATATGGTGAGGACGGTGCTAGGAGAAGAAGACCTGATGTAGCTTATAAGTGCACCAAGTGTGACAAACTTGTGCATAATGCTTTGTCATGCAAGAGTTTTACACAAGACCTAAATGTTTTGAAAAGAAATGTAATAGAATTTTGTTTGTGTGCAACTTTGTTATTTCTCAGCATTGAGTTGATTTGATTGTATAATTTTTTTGATGATTTTCCTGATTATAGGAAACCAAAGGCACCCTAGGCTGGAGTTGAGCCAAAACAAAAGAATGTTAATGTGCAGACAAATGTTGATGTGTAGTCAAGTGTGCATATAAATGTTGATGTGTAGGTAAATGTTTATGTGCAGGTTAATATTGATGTTCATGCAAATGTTAATGTTCAAGACCATGTTGATGCAAGTCAAGCTGTGAAAATGTTGTATCTAAGAACAATGCAGCCCATATTGATGCAAGTTAAGCTGAATCATTTGTGGTTGACACAAGTCGGATTGAGGCAAGTCAAGCTAAGGGAAAATAAAACCTGTTATGAAGATGAGAAAAAAGGGCGAGTGAAAGATCGAAGTTGAAATGCTTTGAAAAACCAATTACAAACCAGGGTTCAACTTCTGACCAGCCAATCACTTTGAATGAACATGATGAAGGAACAAATACACATGGAAAAAGTACTTATGGACCTGATTCAAAACTAGGGGTGTGTACTTGGTCCTTGAAATCTTGGAAGAAAAAGAAATGACAGATGAAACCTTGAAATTTGTATTATGTACTTTAGAGTTAATGTTTAAGTTATGTTTGTATTTATGCACTTTAAGTTATGTGTCATTTTGTTATGTCTGTAAGGACATATGATAGTTATGTATGTTATGATGCACTTTAAGTGCCATTTTATGTTTGTCTTAAATCTGATGCATTTTAAGTTCCACTTTGTAATGACTTATGCACTTTAAGTACTATTTACTATCTGATGCACTTTAAGTGCCATTTTGTTTTGACTTATACACTTTATGTTCCATAAGTATTACTCAATTATGCATTTTTCGTTATATAGAAAACCAATTATATAGAACTTTGTTGATACACAATAAAAACGACTTTGCTGATACACTTTAAAACAGATCATAATTGTATATAACAACTTTTCCATTATATAGAATACCAATTTATACATTGATACATCACAGTAACATTGTTGATACACAATAAATTACATTAACTTAACAACAATAGAGAACAAAATCCAAGACAACACAAGTGAAATCATCAACCAATAGCTTTTATTATTCACCATTACAAGCTTTTTCTTGGTCTTTTCAAGCTTCTTTGAACTCAATTTTGCACCAATCTGCTTGCTAAATTCAGCCATTGTCATTTCATAGTTGCAGTAATTTGTGGGAATCTTTTAAGTTGTTTAAACCTAACCAACATTATCGTCCCACATGAAAAATTCACAGCTTACCCCACTCTATAATTAGGTTCAAAATAATTGCAAGAGAAAATGTTAAGCGGGATGCAAAGAACAACATGAACAGACACTACGCCAAAAATGACTTTTAACAGCGCATCTTAGACAGCGCTTTTAAAAGAAAGCGCTGTCTAAGGTTAAAATTAAAATAAAACACGGAAAATGTTCCAAAAAAATAATGAAAGCGCTGTCTAAGGGGGGGTCTTAGACAGCGCTTTCTAAAAGCGCTGTCTAAGACCCCCCCTTAGAAAGCGCTTTTAGAAAGCGCTTTTAAATATAGACCTTAGTCAGCGCTTTTGATAAAGCGCTGTCTAAAGTCTTTAAATTAAAAAAAAAATTAAAACCAAAAGCGCTGTCTAAGGGGGGGTTTAGAAAGCGCTTTTGGAAAGCGCTGTCTAAGGCATACCTTAGGAAGCGCTTTCCACAAAAGCGCTGTCTAAGGTCTAATTAAAATAAAATTTCAGACTCCATTTCAGTTTTCGTTCTCTGTTCTTTTGTTTTCCCTCCTGCGAACGTTGAAACCCTATCAGCGAAAACCATAACAGCGAACACGAATACACTTTCATTTTTCGGTTTCAATCATTGAACGTGTTTGAAGAATCGTACGTGTCTCGACATTTGGGTGTTGACTTCGTTTTTCGTTTCTACTGTTCTTCATTTCTTGCGGTATGTTCTTCAATATTTCTTCATTTCTTCGTTTCTACTGAAATCGCAAAGTTTTAATTGAATCCGTCCCTTGGTTGGTATTTGCAGTGACTGGAATTAAATTAAGTTGATAATATCTGGGATGAATTTGAAAGTGATTGAATGATTTTAAGGATTTATTTCATAGCAGATCCCCCACAGAGAGAGGGAGGGACTTGATTAACATTTTGCAGTTTTAGGGATCATTTTGAAATATTGATAATATGGGTGAATGGGGATGAGATTGATAGAAAGCTACAATTTCAAGAACCAAATTGGATATTTACATGGTGTTTTTTTATTAATTTATTAATTGATTTCAATTTACTTTTCTTGCTACAAAAATTATAGGTTCTCAGAGATGGTCGCTGGTCTGAAGAAGATGCTGCAATTTTAGTCCCAGGTGACATAATCAGCATTAAATTATGAGATATCATTCCTGCGGATGCTCGTCTTCTTGAGGGTGATGCTTTGAGTGTTGATCAGTCTGCTTTAACTGGAGAATCTCTTCCGGCAACAAAGAATCCCTCAGATGAAGTCTTTTCTGGATCAACTGTTAAGAAAGGTGAGATTGAAGCAGTTGTTATTGCTACCGGAGTGCACACATTTTTCGGTAAAGCTGCTCACCTTGTTGACAACACCAATCAAGTTGGTCACTTTCAGAAAGTCCTCACAGCAATTGGTAATTTCTGCATTTGCTCAATTGCTGTTGGAATACTGATTGAGCTCGTTGTCATGTATCCGATTCAACACCGCAAGTATAGAGATGGAATTGACAATCTTTTGGTTCTTTTGATCGGTGGAATTCCAATTGCTATGCCAACTGTTTTGTCTGTTACTATGGCTATTGGTTCTCACAGGCTTTCTCAGCAAGGTGCAATTACAAAGAGAATGACAGCTATTGAGGAAATGGCAGGAATGGATGTTCTCTGCAGTGACAAAACCGGGACTCTGACCTTAAATAAGTTGTCTGTTGATAAAAATTTGATTGAGGTTTTTGCTAAGAATGTAGAGAAGGATTATGTTATCCTTCTTGCAGCAAGGGCTTCTAGGACTGAGAATCAGGATGCAATAGATGCTGCAATTGTTGGTCTGCTTGCTGATCCAAAGGAGGTAAATAAATATGCTTAAATGCAAAGATTTGTTTTGATGGAAGTGGTGCCACCATATGATTATGATCATGAAGATACTGATCGATATTTTTTCCTGGATTAGATATTGAACCTCTGCAACTGCAAAGAGGATGTCAGGAAGAAAGCTCATTCCGTAATTGACAAGTTCGCCGAGCGTGGACTCCGTTCTTTGGGTGTTGCTAGACAGGTCTAGAAATTTGATATTACTGTTAGCATTTATCGTTTATTCGACTTATTTGAATATCCTAATTTTATTTCTACCATTGAATTATCTGTTTATAACAGGAAGTACCTGAGAAAAATAAAGATAGCCCTAGTGCACCATGGCAATTTGTTGGTCTGTTACCACTATTTGATCCTCCTAGGCATGATAGTGCTGAAACCATCACAAGAGCTCTGAACCTTGGTGTGAATGTTAAGATGATTACCGGTAAGATTTGACGTTCTTACTTTCTTGTAGTTCACATTTCATATCATAAATGAAATCATGTAGCTTAACCATTGTTTGGATTTCACATTCTCTAGGTGATCAGCTTGCCATTGCCAAGGAAACTGGCCGAAGGCTTGGGATGGGAACAAACATGTATCCATCTTCGTCATTACTCGGTCAAAGCAAGGATGCTGCTGTTGCAGCTCTTCCAGTTGACGAGTTGATTGAGAAGGCTGATGGATTTGCTGGAGTATTTCCTGGTAGGTCCTTCATTATGATGATGATAATGATAACATCATCAATTACATTGTTTTTAATTATTTCAAACATCATGGAACTTCTGCATCTGTTAACTATACAATTACATTTTGAAAACATGTTAATTGTTTTTATCTCCTCTTGTGACATGGTAGAACACAAATATGAAATCGTAAAGAGGCTGCAAGAGAGGAAACATATATGTGGAATGACAGGTGATGGTGTCAACGATGCTCCTGCGCTAAAGAGAGCAGATATTGGAATTGTTGTTGCTGACGCTACAGATGCTGCTAGAGGTGCTTCTGATATTGTCCTTACTGAACCCGGTCTAAGTGTTATTATTAGTGCAGTGCTCACCAGCAGGGCAATTTTCCAAAGGATGAAGAATTATACTGTTAGTTTTCTTCCTTGCTTGATTTAATTGCTTAATTTCATTTAAAAATCTTTAGCATTCTAAACACAGAATATTGATTGTTGCAGATCTATGTTGTGTCAATCACCATTCGTATTGTGGTAAGTGCAAAAATAGTTTAATTCCTAAGAAAATGTCAACTTCTTTTCTATACTTATATTCATGGTTCATACAATTCATGTGATCTATTCTTCATTTTACCAGTTTGGTTTCATGTTCATTGCGTTGATCTGGAAGTTTGATTTTGCACCCTTCATGGTGTTGATTATCGCCATACTGAATGATGGTGAGATAGTTTCTTATTGATCTTCATAGTTTACTTCAATCATCTGTGAAAAATATTAATTTAAGTTCCTTCACCCTTATGCCAATAGGTACCATTATGACAATATCCAAGGATAGAGTGAAACCATCTCCACTACCAGACAGTTGGAAACTGAAAGAGATATTTGCTACCGGTGTTAGTCTCTGCTGTCTCTTTGAAAACATCGAGTGATGATGTCCCTGCTGCCATGTCAGAAGCCAAAGATGCTGATAAGAAGATAGGAACTTTTCAATCTAAGAACACAAGTGAATCATTTGACGTATCTCATCAAAAGTACCATGAAAAAGGTGCTTATGTACAATCCAAATCCCAACCTGGAAGACCCTCGAAGAGTATTGATAATTTAGAAAATAGCGGTCGGTTGAAAGAAAAAAATGGTATGCGTCAACTTCCGGATCTTAACCTGTCTGTGGGAAAGTCTGCTACTAAAGCAGCAGTAAGTTTTTATTTCTTTTGCTTTTTGTGTTCTTTTTTCAAATTTGATTTGATAAATACTTAAAAATAAATACCAATAAAAGAGGTCCTCTGCATTGTGGTTCTTTTATCAATTCCTTTTGGTATTAAACAAAAGGGTTCTCCTACTCTTAGTCTCAGACCATAAGGGCCCCATCATGCTTCCAGGAACTGTCTTCCAAATACTATTTTGTCTTTTGCCGAACCACTTTGTGTTGCCATTGAGATATAGTTCTACTCTGACACTGAAGGGTTTTCATGCCGTGTGCTAGATGAAATGAACCTGATTCCCCAACAATCAGCCAATTAATAAAGAAAAAGAATATGCATTGCTGACTTCATTTCCTTTTTGCATTTGCATGAATGACAACAATCACATGGTGTTTCATTTAAAATGATAGCCACTTAATATTAAGGATACTGAACTGAGTGACACTATAGAGACACTATAGCGGGCAAGGTTGTCAAGATTGAGATCTTACCTAAGATCGGGAGAGAAGATCGTAAAATATAAAATCGTAGCAGGTGTGTTGTATTTAAAAGTAATGGAAAGGGCTAAGTAAACTATCCTCGTGTCGTGCTCTTGCTAAACTATATATTTACCTGTTCCATCTAATTTGAGCAATGATGATGAAAGTTGTGCATTAAACTATATTTGTAGTATTAGTTCCTGTCTGAGTAATGGGTTTATTTTAATATTATGCAGAAATCTGAATACATGCACAGGAAAGATGGGTCTAGTGCTAGGCCAAAATCTTCAATGCTTGAGAAGACTCTGTGCGAGTTAGAGAAAATGGTTGCAGAGTGTAAGTTTCAAATTTGATATTTCACACAGATAAATGTAGGAAGTCTGTTGCTAACACTATAATTTTTGCCTTTCTTTTCATCTTTTTGTGCATTTTGAATAATATTACAGCAAGGCCCCCTGCAGCGGACCAGGAGGCCGATAATACATCCCAGGCAGTCAAAAGGAGGTTGCCTAGGGAAATAAAGCTAAAGCTTGCTAAAGTGGCTAGACTAGCGGTACTGGCAAATGATGCATTCTAAATTTCATGTTTCCAAGGATATATTCACACACATAATTTTTCTCAAGGGATTTGAACTTTATAAGATAATTGGATGTTTTTTGTTGCAACAGGCCAGCCATGGGAAAGTATCAAAAGAGTTGATTAACCGCCTTATGAGTATTCTTGGGCACTTAATGCAACTCAGAACATTAAAGGTATTGCATATGCTAAATATAAACAGATAACCCTTCAGTCTCAGTTGTGCCCAATTCCAACTTCTGTCTCCCCCTGCCCCTCTTCCAGCTGATATATACTATTACAGTCCAGAAATTATTGGTGTTAAGATTTGAGCATGCCTGTTTTTTTCTGAAATCCCCTGTCCAGAGTTGCTGCATTATATACAACTTTTTTAGTTTAATTGTTGGAATGTGATTTTAGAATAATGGAAATAGACTTTGATTAGAACATTCTTGACCTAACCACATGCATTCTTAATTTTGATTATGGACTGAGTGACTTTATTGCGAGAATGTGACTTGAAAATAATAGAGATATGCTTTCAGTTTCAGTAATACATTCTTGCCATACACAAATGCATGCTTAGTTTAGGTTGTGGATTGAGTGACTTTTTGGAAAGAATGCTTAAATTTTCCTTCTGTTTTGAATACTTCAATATGATGTGGCTATGAGGCTATGACTATGGCATTATTATCTGACAGTAAGTTGTAATATTTTTTGCAAATTTTCATGTCACTAAAAATGGTCTTTTTTAAGGAATAAAATCCTACCTCTAATTTACCTTGGATATTTTGGATGTTACTGTTATCTTAAGTAGTTTCTCTAGCAGTTATTCATTGTTTCTATTGATTGTATGTTTGATATATTTAGGTTTTCTTAATTCTTAAAACTACAAATCTTCTCATAAAATTAAAATATAATAGGTACTTAATTTTAATTAGACCTTAAAATATAATAGGTCTAATTAAAATTAAATTTCAGACTTCTATTTTCGTATACCTTAGACAGCGCTTTTGTAAAAAGCGCTGTCTAAGGGGGGGATTAGAAAGCGCTTTAGGCAAAAGCGCTGTCTAAGGGGGGGCTTAGACAGCGCTTTTTGAAAAGCGCTGTCTAAGGTATACCTAAAAAAATTAAAATAGGAGGGTCTTAGAAAGCGCTTTTGGCCAAAGCGCTGTCTAAGGGGGTGGGGCTTAGACAGCGCTTTTCAAAAGCGCTGTCTAAGGTATACCTAACAAATTTAAAATAAGAGGGTCTTATAAAGCGCTTTTGGCCAAAGCGCTGTCTAAGGGGGGGGCTTAGACAGCGCTTTTAAGATTTAAAAAAGCGCTGTCTAAACCTTTAGCAGCGGAGGTTTAGACAGCGCTTTTAAAGCGCTGTCTAAGGCTAAAAAAAGCGCTGTCTAAGGTCTTGTTTGTTGTAGTGAGAAACTTACCCCTGAATGGTGACATTTCCATAATTTTCTATTAGGGTTATCTATGGTGTTTGATACCCGCATCTTCATTAGTTCATTACATCCACATCTAGGCAAACTCGGTCCACTTTAGTTACCAATGGATGGAGTTTTGCTTCCACACAAGTTTCCTTACACGAAAAAGATGAATGTTGATAAAAGTAGGAACATAATACGCTAAATATTCGAAAGGGAATTAGGGTTGAAGAAGAAGAATGTTCAACAAACTGGTAATGACGAATAAGAGGGAATTAGGGTTGAAATAGGACATAAAGGGCAATGCGGGCTTAAGGGGGGACAAAAAATCCACATCAATGTTTGTTGGCACGCCACGCTGGAACAAATATGGAATCTAGGTTAAAATAGTGTAATCAAGGTCCATAGAGAGGGAATCTTCATATTATAAGGGAGGAATAAAAAAAAACTTTTACAAAAGTGCAAACCAAATTTCGCTTACATTACAAGGGATGTCATATATATATATATATATATATATATATATATATATATATATATATATATATATATATATATTATATATATATATATATATATATATATATATATATATATTGTAAAATAACACAGGTATTTTGAAAAATCATGTATAATTATTTATTTTTAAGAATTTAATTGATATACACTGACAACGTAAATATTTTTTACACTGTCAATTAATCACAACCATTGATTTATTTAAAATGTTTGACATTTATTTTAACCACTTAAAAAATAATATAAACGGATGACTGTGATGTATTGACTGTATAATACTTTTTACACTGACAGTGCATAACAATTAATCTCTTATTATAGTCATGTACAATCATTTATTTATAATTTTGTACACTAATTTATAGTTCTTTTCAATAATTTATAATTTAAAAATCATTTTTATATTTAAGTTTTCAAACATGAAAAAATATCATTAAAAAATGATTTTTATTATAGAAAACAAACGCAAATTAGTTTCTACTTTTTTAAAGATTCTTTAAAAAAATCTCTAATTAAAAAAATCTCTAAATTTTTTAATACAAAAATCTCTAATTTTAATCTAAAATAAATGCGTCCGTAGTTATTATTGAGATCAATTTAATTAATACTAGTTTTTTTTAGGTATGCTACTTTGGAAAGGACGTGTGTTTATTTAATACTAAATTAAAACTTTTTTAAAATAAATGATGTGTACGTGTGTAAAATCCATCTAAAAACTAATTTCAAAATCCATCATTTAAGATACTCTTAAGTAAGAGGTTGTTATTACTTATAATCTTTTTGGTAATTTTACTAATTGTTGATCTAAATTTGTCTGCACATAATTCCAAAATTTGCTACTTATCTTATTATAGTCTTCACCACGCAAGCATATACGACTATGAAGTTCTGACATAAAAACGACCCGTGAATGGAATCTAAGATTCGAGAAGAGACGATAAAAAAAAGAAGCATAGGCCCACATCCTGAAATAGGTAAAACAAGATAAGCATATAAGTTGTTTGAAACATATCCATACCAAATCTGGTATCTTTCACGACCCATAACTTGATGTTCTCTTGCAGACACTAACAACTCTTGAAAAATCATGCTAAAAACATTAGTTTTGAGAAAATTAAAATAAATTGCAAACTTAAATCTTCACTTTAACGTATTAAATAAATATTTATGCAACTATTTCGTGATTATTAAACCATAAGAAAAAGATACATATTACAATTGAAAATGATTTCAGGTATCATATCTTAGTGACTATATGTTTGCATATATAATAGTAACAGCAACAACAGTTAGATATTCACGCGGTGATGACAACAATATATGTCAAATAACATGATATAAAGTCTCCGTCTGTTCATAAGAAGCAGTGATCATGATAGTCTATCAAGATGCTTATGTGAAATTAAAATGTAAAGTTAAATTAATAAGGATAACACCTAAAGTCAAATGACATTCGCTAAAGTCTTTGGTGATCTCCGGTTAAACAATTTGGATGGTGTTTATAAAAAAAAACTATATAAAACATCATTAGTCAGAAGAATCAAATCTCAGATGAAGTGTTGAATCAATGATGAATCAAATAATGGATATTGAAGTTTCAAAGTGTAAGAAAAAGAAAATGTAAAAGTTCGTCTGGTTTTGTATCTGAAGGATAAGTTAATTGTAATTTAGAATTACTATGATAACTCACACACTCACTTGAAAATATTTGTAAATCTCTCAGAATTTGCTAAAAACACCTTAACACCAATGGAAGAACTATCCAGGTGTGGGTGGAATTGACTACGAGTATTCCTAATCATTTATGACACATTTGTACATTGCCTAATTGATAGGAACTTAGTCCAATCAATTTGAGAATGGCAAAAGACTCCTTAGTTGATTAGAAGTACTAATAATTGATTAATACACATAACTGTTGTTGTAACACCCCGAATTAAATAAGAGGATTATTTAATTAAGTTAATAATATATTTAATAATTTAATTAAATAAATTGAATTATTGGATTATTATTATTATTATTATTATTATTATTTGGAATAATAATTAGTGGAAAATATATATAAGTTGGAATAAGAGAGAAAGGGTCATTCACTTTTGGTAAAGAGTTTTCACGTGAAACAGAGAAGCGGCTGAAAGGTGAAAAGTGGAGAAAGAGCAAAGGTTGAAGAACGGAAAAGCTTGAAGCTTAGGGATTGCCGGATTATCTCAGGTAAGGGGGGTTTATCGTCGCTTAATGGGTATTATAGATTAACATGTCATGGGTAGTGAGAAACCGTTGAATTGACCCTAATTGGGATTGTTGAATGCTGAAAGATTGTGATGAATAAACTGAGTTTAAGCTGTAATTGAGTCCGTAATTGTGTGAGTCGTGTTTCCCCGAACGTGTAGCTTTTTACGGAAATTGAATCGGAGGTCCGGAAGTCCTCCAACGGCGGAAAATGCGGAAACTCTGCATTCTGCCTTGTGTTAGCGCAGGAACTGCTGTTTTGTCTGCGTTAACCGGTTAACCCAGGGCGTTAACCGGTTAACACTGTTATATTTTGTGGAAATGTGTTGTTTTGCCTGCGTTAACCGGTTAACCCAGGGCGTTAACCGGTTAACACTGTTGCGTTTTGCCAGAAAATGTATTTTTGTCCTGCGTTAACCGGTTAACCCAGGGCGTTAACCGGTTAACACTGTTGGAAATTAGAAAAATTGGGATTTTAATGTTGTGAACGTAATTGGTGATTGGCCTATTTTAGTTGATTGTGAGGAATAATTTTGTTGGGTTTATGTTATGAAATGTTGATCCAAATATGTTGATCAGTTGTGTTAAAGTTGTTGAAAATACTGAGTTGTAGGCTTGGTGAGCCAAAGTTGATTTTAAGTTGATTTTTGTTGGAAACGTTGCTGTGTTGATATTATTATTATGTTGTCGACAGTTTAGAGTCGTGTATGCCATGTACATTCATATGCATTAAGTCGGAGCGTTGCTCACACCACGTTGGCCTGGATTGGCAAATTTTAAGTTGAAAGTTGAAGGCTTATGCCTTGATGCCCACTAAAATGGCAATGATTTTAAGTTAGGAGTTTTACTCCGAATGGTACCACATGCATGACGAGTCGAGTCTCATTTGAGTTGCATTTTATGTTGTTCTTGAGTATGATATTGAGTTGATAACTGTCGTTGCTGTATGTGTAATCTGATTTGGGTGATGAAACGTGTTAAATTACTTAGCATTACATGATGAATTATAATGCTCATTATATTGATCGAGAGACTCACCCTTACAGTTAATTTTCAGGTAACGAGCAATGAGTTGAGTAGAAGCTAATGCTTGGAGTCTAGTGTAGTCGCTTCAGTGGGTCATGCTCTGATAGATGTAACATCGGGACGGGATGTTTTAATTATTTTGTTGTCGGTTGTTGAACCATTTTTCATGTAATACGTTGTATGTTTTTGGAATGGTTGAGTTGATTTATATCCACTGCGAATTGTGCAAAAACAAAAATGTTATTTTGATTAAATAATGAGCATGACAGTTATTATGTTGTTAAGTGTTGTGTGACACCCTTGGTGCATAATTACTCTGATATTTGTTGTTATTTTAATTAAATATTTGGGGTATTTTAGAAGGGTGTTACATTAGTGGTATCAGAGCAGGTCGGTCTGTCCGGCCAGTTGTCGTGTCGTTACTGTCTAACAATTGTGTAATTGTTACTAGTCTAACTTTTAAGTTGTGTTGTAGTGATAAGTTGAAATGGCTGGAAGGAATGACGCTGCAATGGCTGCCGCAATGCAAGCAATGGCACAAGCTGTGCAGAACTTGCCAAATGCTGGTGGAGATGCTGGATCACGTAGCTTGGCGACTTTTCAAAGAGAGAATCCGCCGGTGTTTAAAGGGAAGCATGATCCAGATGCAGCCTTGGGATGGTTGAAAGAAATTGAGAGGATATTCCGTGTTATGGATTGCACTCCAGCTCAGAAGGTTCGGTATGGTACTCACATGCTAGCAGTCGAAGCTGATGACTGGTGGCTAGAGACTCACGAGAGGTTGACCGTGGCAGGTGAAGACATTACTTGGGATGTATTCCGTAGGGAATTTCTGAGAAAGTATTATCCGGAAGATGTCTGTGGTAAGAAGGAAATCGAGTTCCTTGAGCTGAAGCAAGGAAACATGTCTGTCACTGATTATGCTGCGAAATTTGTGGAGCTGTCCAAATTTTATCCTCATTACACTGGTGCTGGTGCTGAATTTTCAAAGTGCATCAAGTTTGAGAACGGATTGCGCTCTGAAATTAAGAAGGCTGTTGGGTATCAGAAGATACGCATTTTTACTGAACTGGTTGATAGCTGCAGGATATTTGAAGAGGACAATAATGCTCATTACAAGATTGTCAGTGACCGCAAGGGAAAGCAGCATCAAAACCGTGGCAAGCCGTATGATGCCCCAGTGGGAAAAGGGAAACAAGGAGCTGCTCCGGCTCAGAGGACTAGTAGGGGAGGTGATCCTGCTGGTATAGTTTGCTTCAAATGTGGTCAGGCTGGTCATAAGAGTAATGTATGCACTGCTGAAGTAAAGAGGTGTTTTCGCTGTGGTAAGACTGGTCATGCAATGGCTGATTGCAAGCACAAGGAAATGATTTGTTTTAATTGTGGCGAAGAAGGGCATATTGGAAGTCAGTGTCAGAAGCCAAAGAAATCTCAGACTGGGAAGGTGTTCGCATTGACCGGAACTCAAACCTCCTGTGAGGACAGACTTATCCGAGGTACATGTTTCATATATGGTACTCCTTTAATTACTATTATTGATACCGGTGCTACCCACTGTTTTATTTCTGCTAACTGTGCTCGAAGACTGCGTTTAAAATTGTCCGCTTTGGATGGTGAATTGATTGTTGAGACCCCAGCTAAGGGATCAGTAACTACTTCTTTGGTATGTTTAAAATGTCCTTTGTCGATCTTCGATAAAGATTTCTATGTTGATTTAGTATGTTTGCAGTTGGATGGGATGGATGTAATTCTTGGTATGAACTGGTTAGAGTATAATTATGTTCATATAAATTGTCATCATAAGTCGGTGAGGTTTTCCACTCCTGAAGAGGAAGGAGTTGACTTATTACCTTTCAGAGAATTGCGAAAATTGATGAAAGAGGGAGCTCAGATGTTTTCTTTGATGGCGACGTTGTCGGTTGAAAGTAAAGCTAAGATAGAGGAACTGTTAGTGGTGAAAGAATTCCCTGAAGTTTTTCCTGATGAAATTCCTAGTGTGCCGCCAGAGAGGGAAGTTGAATTTACTATTGATCTGGTACCTGGTACTAGGCCTGTTTCGATGGCACCGTATAGAATGTCGGCATCTGAATTGTATGAATTAAAGAAGCAATTGGAAGACTTACTTGAGAAGAAGTTTATAAGACCAAGTGTGTCGCCGTGGGGAGCTCCAGTGTTGCTAGTAAAGAAGAAAGAGGGTAGTATGAGGCTTTGTATTGATTATAGACAATTGAATAAAGTAACGATCAAGAATAAGTATCCACTACCGAGGATAGATGATTTAATGGACCAATTAGTGGGTGCTTGTGTGTTCAGTAAAATTGATTTGAGATCGGGCTATCATCAGATCAAAGTGAAAGATGAAGACATCCAGAAGACAGCGTTCAGAACTCGGTATGGACATTATGAGTATTCTGTGATGCCTTTCGGTGTGACTAATGCGCCGGGAGTATTTATGGAATACATGAATCGTATTTTCCATACTTATCTGGATCATTTTGTGGTAGTATTTATTGATGATATTTTGATTTAGTCTAAGTCCGAAGGAGAGCACAAGGAACATTTGAGATTAGTATTGGAGGTTTTGAAAGATAAGAAATTGTATGCGAAGTTGTCCAAGTGTGAGTTTTGGTTAAGAGAAGTCAGTTTTCTCGGCCATGTAATTTCAGGAAAAGGTATTGCTGTAGATCCTTCCAAGGTAGAAGCTGTATTGCAATGGGAAACTCCTAAGTCGGTTACCGAGATTAGAAGCTTTTTGGGATTAGTTGGATATTATAGAAGATTTATTGAAGGATTTTCTAAGTTAGCACTTCCGTTGACTAAATTAACTTGCAAAGGTAAAGCTTTCGTGTGGGATGTTCAGTGCGAAGAGAGTTTTAATGAATTAAAGAGGAGATTGACGTCGGCGCCGGTTTTGACTTTGCCAAATCCGGGGGAACCGTTTATAATTTACTGTGATGCTTCATTGATGGGTTTGGGAGGTGTGCTCATGCAGAATAATAAAGTAATTGCTTATGCGTCGCGACAGTTGAGAATTCATGAAAAGAACTATCCTACGCATGATCTTGAACTTGCTGCTGTAGTGTTTGCGCTAAAACTTTGGAGGCATTACCTTTATGGTTCCAGATTCGAAGTTTTCAGCGATCATAAAAGTTTAAAGTATCTATTTGATCAGAAAGAGCTGAACATGAGACAACGTAGGTGGTTCGAATTGCTTAAGGATTATGATTTCGGTTTGAATTATCATCCAGGAAAAGCAAATGTTGTGGCCGATGCTTTAAGTAGAAAGACCTTGCATGTGTCAGCAATGATGATTAAGGAGTTGGAATTAATTGAGCAATTTCGGGATATGAGTTTGGTTTGCGAAGTAACACCGCAGAGTGTGATGCTAGGAATGCTAAAGATTAATAATGATTTTATGGATAGTATCCGAGAGGCACAGAAATTGGATGTGAAATTAGTAGATATCCTTAATCGTTGTGGTCAATCAGAGAAAAGTGACTTTACGGTTGATGCGAGAGGTGTGTTGAAATTAGGGGAAAGAATTTGTATTCCTAACGACGCAATTTTGAAGAGAAGTATTCTAGAGGAGGGTCATAGAAGCAGCTTGAGTATTCATCCAGGAGCTACTAAAATGTATCAGGATTTAAAGAAATTATTTTGGTGGCCCGGAATGAAAGAAGATGTGGCTCGTTTTGTGTATGCGTGCTTAACTTGTCAGAAGTCGAAGATTGAGCATCAGAAGCCTGCTGGGTTGATGCAACCGTTGGAAGTTCCAGAATGGAAATGGGATAGCATTTCTATGGACTTTGTAACGGGGCTACCTGCTACCTTACGAGGGCACGATTCGATTTGGGTGATCGTTGATAGGCTCACGAAGTCGGCTCACTTCATACCTATTAACATCACTTACCCAATTGCGAAGTTGGCAGAGATTTACATCCGAGTAGTTGTAAAGTTGCATGGTGTTCCTCTGTGTATTGTGTCGGACAGAGATCCGAGGTTTACATCGGGATTTTGGAAAAGTCTGCAAGATTTGTTGGGATCTAAGTTGAGGTTGAGTTCGGCATATCATCCTCAAACTGATGGCCAAACTGAGAGAACTATTCAGTCATTGGAAGATTTACTGAGGGCTTGTGTTCTTGAACAAGGAGGTTCGTGGGACACTTATCTTCCATTGATCGAGTTCACATACAATAATAGTTACCATTCTAGTATCGGAATGGCGCCTTTTGAAGCATTATATGGTCGTAGATGTAGAACTCCGTTGTGTTGGCACGAATCTGGTGAGAGTGTAGTACTTGGACCAGAGTTAGTTCGAGAAACTACCGAGAAAGTGAAGTTTATCCGGGAGAAGATGAAAGCTTCTCAGAGTAGGCAGAAGAGTTACCATGACAAGCGGAATAAGGATTTAGAATTTCAAGCTGGTGACCATGTGTTTTTGAGAGTCACGCCTGTGACCGGAGTTGGGAGGGCTTTGAAGTCTAAAAAGCTCACTCCTCGCTTCATTGGTCCGTATCAAATCTTAGAACGAGTTGGAAGAGTTGCTTATCGGATGGCATTACCACCTAATCTTTTGAATTTGCATGATGTATTCCATGTGTCGCAGCTTCGGAAGTATATCTCAGATCCGTCTCATGTGGTTAGTATGGATGATGTGCAAGTGCGAGATAATTTAACGGTAGAGACAAAGCCTGTGCGAGTTGAAGATCGTGAAACAAAGACTCTTCGAGGAAAAGAGATTGGGTTGGTTAAAGTCGTTTGGTTGGGAGCTGCGGGCGAAAGCATGATATGGGAACTTGAGAGTCGGATGAAGGAGTCTTATCCAGAGTTATTTGCTTGAGGTATGTTTTCGAGGACGAAAACTCTTTTAGTAGGGGAGAGTTGTAACACCCCGAATTAAATAAGAGGATTATTTAATTAAGTTAATAATATATTTAATAATTTAATTAGATAAATTGAATTATTGGATTATTATTATTATTATTATTATTATTATTATTATTATTATTATTATTATTATTATTTGGAATAATAATTAGTGGAAAATATATATAAGTTGGAATAAGAGAGAAAGGGTCATTCACTTTTGGTAAAGAGTTTTCACGTGAAACAGAGAAGCGGCTGAAAGGTGAAAAGTGGAGAAAGAGCAAATGTTGAAGAACGGAAAAGCTTGAAGCTTAGGGATTGCCGGATTATCTCAGGTAAGGGGGGTTTATCGTCGCTTAATGGGTATTATAGATTAACATGTCATGGGTAGTGAGAAACCGTTGAATTGACCCTAATTGGGATTGTTGAATGCTGAAAGATTGTGATGAATAAACTGAGTTTAAGCTGTAATTGAGTCCGTAATTGTGTGAGTCGTGTTTCCCCGAACGTGTAGCTTTTTACGGAAATTGAATCGGAGGTCCGGAAGTCCTCCAACGGCGGAAAATGCGGAAACTCTGCATTCTGCCTTGTGTTAGCGCAGGAACTGCTGTTTTGTCTGCGTTAACCGGTTAACCCAGGGCGTTAACCGGTTAACACTGTTATATTTTGTGGAAATGTGCTGTTTTGCCTGCGTTAACCGGTTAACCCAGGGCGTTAACCGGTTAACACTGTTGCGTTTTGCCAGAAAATGTATTTTTGTCCTGCGTTAACCG
This sequence comes from Lathyrus oleraceus, assembly GCF_024323335.1. Classification (NCBI taxonomy): domain Eukaryota; kingdom Viridiplantae; phylum Streptophyta; class Magnoliopsida; order Fabales; family Fabaceae; genus Lathyrus; species Lathyrus oleraceus. Next base: position 182,244,175 of record NC_066580.1, on the reverse strand, counting down.
GTTAACCCAGGGCGTTAACCGGTTAACACTGTTGGAAATTAGAAAAATTAGGATTTTAATGTTGTGAACGTAATTGGTGATTGGCCTATTTTAGTTGATTGTGAGGAATAATTTTGTTGGGTTTATGTTATGAAATGTTGATCCAAATATGTTGATCAGTTGTGTTAAAGTTGTTGAAAATACTGAGTTGTAGGCTTGGTGAGCCAAAGTTGATTTTAAGTTGATTTTTGTTGGAAACGTTGCTGTGTTGATATTATTATTATGTTGTCGACAATTTAGAGTCGTGTATGCCATGTACATTCATATGCATTAAGTCGGAGCGTTGCTCACACCACGTTGGCCTGGATTGGCAAATTTTAAGTTGAAAGTTGAAGGCTTATGCCTTGATGCCCACTAAAATGGCAATGATTTTAAGTTAGGAGTTTTACTCCGAATGGTACCACATGCATGACGAGTCGAGTCTCATTTGAGTTGCATTTTATGTTGTTCTTGAGTATGATATTGAGTTGATAACTGCCGTTGCTGTATGTGTAATCTGATTTGGGTGATGAAACGTGTTAAATTACTTAGCATTACATGATGAATTATAATGCTCATTATATTGATCGAGAGACTCACCCTTACAGTTAATTTTCAGGTAACGAGCAATGAGTTGAGTAGAAGCTAATGCTTGGAGTCTAGTGTAGTCGCTTCAGTGGGTCATGCTCTGATAGATGTAACATCGGGACGGGATGTTTTAATTATTTTGTTGTCGGTTGTTGAACCATTTTTCATGTAATACGTTGTATGTTTTTGGAATGGTTGAGTTGATTTATATCCGCTGCGAATTGTGCAAAAACAAAAATGTTATTTTGATTAAATAATGAGCATGACAGTTATTATGTTGTTAAGTGTTGTGTGACACCCTTGGTGCATAATTACTCTGATATTTGTTGTTATTTTAATTAAATATTTGGGGTATTTTAGAAGGGTGTTACAGTTGTTAGATTTCCATTTTGGGATTATGGTTGTTGTCTGTTTGAAGCGTTTAACCGATTGACTCTAGTAACTAATCGATTAAGTCATTAAAAGGCCCATGATTCTTTTTCCTCTTTGAGCCAAATTTTCTCCTATAAATAAAGAGTTTCTCCTCATTTCAAAACACTCTAGAAATTCAATATATAATTATTCTTTCTCATTTCTATTATCTCTTCTCAAGATTTATTTAGTACCAAATATGATTTTTTACGGTTTTTTATTTGATTCGATTTGGTTAACAATTTTCTATTGGGTCAAATAGGTTTTGAACATCCCTAATCACTATAAGAATAATTTATGACACTTCGAATAACATTTTATATAGTGTTCTAATAGCGAGTCAATCCAGTATAAATATTACTTCTAATACTCATACTTATGTGTAGACTTAATAACTCTTTATCCATGATCCATGAGATGTGATAATTAGTTTATTTACATAATAGTCTCAATGTTTTAATATTACCCCATTTCACAATAAAGCTCGACTACGAAAACTTTAAGAATATGTTTAATGGGATCTTGTGATTAAGTCACACTTAATGTTTCATTAAACGGACTAGTTATTCTAGGGACTTTATTATTTTTGTAAATACATACATAATAAAAATATGTCTTTAAATTATTAATAAATAATTAGATACAGGCAGCAAGTTCTAATAAAAATATTGGTCTTTAAGGCTTACACCAACAATCTCCCACTAGCACTAGAGTCAATCAGACATACAGCTAATACTCATATATCTAGCATGATCGTTATGTTTTTGCTGCGCAAGAGGCTTTGCTAGTGGGTCAACAATATTGTCAAGTGTTGGTACTATACATATCTTCACATATCATCTATATATTATCTCTCGAATGAGGTGATATCTCCTAATTATATGTTTGGATAATTTGTCAAATCTATGTTCTTTAGCTTGTGCGATAGCACCATTGTTATCAAAATAGAGATAAATGGGATCCATAATGCTATGGACTATGCCAGGTTCACTAATGAATTTCTTGATCAAAACAACTTCCTTTGCTGCATTTGAGGCAATAATATAATCGACCTCAGTTGTAGAATCAACAATTGTATCTTGCTCTGAACTTTTCAAGCTCACGTCGCCACATCTAAGCAAAACGCATAATCAGATTATGATATGAAGTCATCCTTATTTGTCTGGAAGCTAGCATCAATGTATCCAATTAAAGCGAGCTCTTCCTAACCTTCATATATCAAGAATAAGTCCTTAGTCCTTCTCAAGTACTTAAGGATGTTCTTGAAAACAACCTAATGAGCATCACCTGGATCATATTGGTACCTACTCGTTGCACCTAAAGCATACGAGACATTTGGTCGAGTACATAACATGTCATACATGATAGACCCTATTTCAAATGCATAAGTAATCTTATTGATGCGATCCATTTTCTTCCTTAGTTGAAGGGGATTGTGTTTTTGATAGACACGAGCCATATTGCATAAGTATGAATCCTTTCTTGGAACCATGCATATTAAAGCGTCTGAACACTTTGTCTATGTATGCACTATGACTTAGGCTAAGAAGTCTTTCAGATCTATCTTTATATATCCTGATTCCTAATATGTCTAGGTTGTTTCACTCAGTCCTTCATAGGAAATATTTTCCTTAGACAAGTTCTCACTTGGTGCAAGGTAGGGACATCGTTTCCAATGAGTAATATGTCATCTGCATATAATATCAAGAAGATGACCATGCTCCCATTAACCTTCTTGTAGACATAAGGCTCATATTCATTTTTGATGAATCCATATTCTTTTACCGTTTCATCAAAACAAAGATTCCAGCTTCTGGAAGCTTGCTTCAATCCATATATTGATCGTTGTAACTTGCATGTCTTTTAGGCTTCTTCTGGTATGTCAGATCCTTCAGGTTGTATCATGTACACATCATCAAGAATATTCCCATTAAATAAAACATTCTTGACATCCATCTGCCATATTTTATAACCATGATATGCAGTGATAGCAAGTAAATTTCAAAGAGATTTGAGCATTGCAACTGGTGAAAAGTTTTCATCATAGTCTATACCATGAATTTTCTTATAGCCCCTAGAAGTTGGTTCCTTATAGGTATACACCTTATCATCCATGTATAACTTATTTTTGAAGATCCACTTGCATCCTATAGGATTGACTCCTACATGAGGCTCAACCATGGTCCAAAGTTGGTTTGTGTACGTGGAATCCATTTTAGATTTCATGGCTTCTATCCATTTCTCATACTCAAGACTAGTGATGGCCTATTGGTAGGCTGCATTCTCATCTTAATCCATAAGCAATATGTCACCCTGATTAGTTGTGAGATATCAATATATCTCAGGTTATTGATGTATCATATTTGACTTACGTTGTTCTTGTTCTACTTGAGCAGGTTGCTCTTCCAGAACCTCTTGTATTTGCTGCTATTATTCCTCCATAGGTATTTCACTACTTTGTGATTCTTTAATTTCTATGAGGTCTACTTTACTCCCACTAATTCCTTTGGAAATAAGATCCTTTTCTAGGAATACTCCAGTTTGAGCGATAAATACTTTTCCCTCAGAAGGTTGTAGAGGTAATATCCTCTAGTTTCTTTAGGATACCCCATAAATAAGAATTTATCATATTTGGGCTCAAGCTTAGCTGAAAGTTGTCATTTCTCATAAACGTTGCAACCCAAAATCTTCATGAAAGACATATATGGTCTTTTACCATTCTGTATCTCATATGGAGTCTTTTCAACTATTTTGGATGGAACATGGTTAAGTGTGTAAGTTGTTGTCAATATAGTATGTCCCCAAAAGGAGTTTGAAAGATCAAAGTGGATCATGATGGATTGAACCATGTCTAATAAGGTTTGGTTCCATATCGCAGATACACCATTTCATTGTAGTGTTCTAGGAAGAGTTAGTTAGGATATAATCTCACACTCTTTTAGAAGGTCATCAAACTCTAAGCTTAAATAATCACCACCTTGAAATGATTGAAAGGTTTTAATATTCTTGGCTAGTTATTTTTGTACTTCATTTTTGAACTCCTTGAACTTTTCAAAAGATTGAGATTTTTGTTTCATTAAATAGACTTAACCATGTTTGTTTTAATAATTAGTAAATGTAATGAAGTACTGAAAACTTCCATTAGATGGTGTCTTCAATGATTCACATACATCAGTATGTATAAGGGCCAAAAGATTACTTGCCCTTTAAAATTTTCTTATGAATGAGGACTTTGTCATCTTTCCAAGTAAATAAGATCTGCATGTCTCATATGATTCATAATCAAAGAAGTCCAAGAGTCTATCTTTATGGAGTTTGGAAATACGTTTCGCATTTATGTGGTCAAAACAACAATGGCAAATGTAAGTTGGATTTAACTCGTTAGGTTTCATCCTTTTAGTATTAATGTTATAAATAATAATTCCAAGATCAAGGACATATAGTCCACTGTTCATTTGTGTAGTAGCATAGAATATATCATTCATATAAATATACAACAATTATTTTTATTATAAATGAAAAATCAAACTTGTCTAAACAATAAATAGAAATAACATTCCTCATAATTGCAGATACATATAGTAGTTTTATAACTAAATTATTAAACCACTAGGTAAAATCAATACATAAGTTCCTACGACTAAAGAAACAACATTTGATCCATTGCCAACTCGTAGATAAACTTCAACTTTTACCAATTCTCTACTCATTTTTAGCCCTTGCGCATTAGTACAAATGTGAGAACCAGATCTAGTATCCAATACCCATGATGCAGAAGTAGATAAATTTATTTCTATAACAAAAATAACTGAAGTTGAAGTCTCTATTTCATTCTTATTATCTTCTAGGTACTTTGGGCAGTTTATCTTCCAATGTCAGGTTTTAGTGCAATAGAAACAAGTGCCTCATTTGTTATACGTTTGCTAGGCTTTAAAGCACTAGTAGTAGGTTTGGTCCTGACAACTTCTTTTCCATTCCCTTTACTACCCTTCTTGTTGGACCTTTTGTTATGTTTCTTAAGTTTCCATTATTGACCATTATAATGGCCCCCCTTTTGATTTCATATTTCTTTCCCAGTTCTTAACATGCCTAGTAGCTCTGATAGAGTTTCTTTCCAAATCATTGATATTGAAGTTCAGAACAAACTGACTGAAGCTCTCCAACAACAATTGCAGGATAAAATCAGTCGCAAGCTCCTTTTTTAGGGGAAAACCCAATCTCTAAAGGTTCTCCAAATAGCCAATCATCTTGAGTACGTGTCGAACTACATGGGTTCCGTCATGTAGTTTTCCATAAAAAGGGGCTTTGGAAACTTCAAATTTCTCATGCCTAGTATGTTATTTATAAAGCATCTTTAAGTGTTCGATCATATTGAATGTTGTCATGTTCTCATGTTGACTTTGCAACTCATAGTTCATGGTAGCCAGCATGAGGAAAGAAGTTTCATTGGCATCATCAACATGCTTCTTATAAGTATCTTTTTAAGCTTTAGGGGCAGAACTAAGAGGCTCTTTTGAAAAATAGGTGTCTCTAAGACATACAAATTTTTGTCATGTTTGAGAACCATCCTTAAGTTTCGATGACAATTCAGAAATTATTTCCCAAACAATTTTCCTTGTCAAGGATTGATTGGAAAATATTGTGAGAGGTGTTTGTTGACATGGTAATATACATAAAAAATGTGAAGACATAAGTATCATTAAAATATATTCAATCAGACCTTTAATTAAATATGCTCCCGCTATTTTACTCAAATCAAATGTCCTCATCATTTGATTCGGAAAATCCCGTTGGAAGATTTTCTAGTGGACGAAGATCCTTATTTCACTTTGTTTCAAGTCAGCGGTGGGCTGATTACATAAATTTTAATAATTTAAGTAGGAAGTTCTTCCAATTGTATCTAATACAATTCTCGAATATTATCAGTTGGGTGAATAACTCTTTATTCTAATACATCTTATAGATTGTTCCCAAATAATGCTTCTAAACTCATATATTCTTGTTATAATTAGTTTAGTTTAGTTAAAACCAAGTTTTAGCAATTGAATATTACATTTATCCTATCTCACTTTATTAATATAGAACATGCACGTCACTATGGGCGGAGCCTACATTGTTTGATACTAATCTTGATGGGTACTAAAATTTGGAAAGTATACACTTAATATTTATTTTGAAGGAATTTGTAATTAGTTTGATCTCACCGACTAACATACATATAAAATGATATATTTATTTCCCTTAGCACATTTGTTCATTCAAACCAATGAAATAATTTAAGTTAAACCTAATAATGATTTATGTTTCTCCAAGCTAGACCCCCATAGTTGTTCTCCTTTGATCTTGTCTTCTTCTTTTCTTCATTACAATACATCAAAGAATAATCATTTTGCATACGAGGAAATGAGATGAGAGAAGAAGTTACATAAAGAGAATATAGAAAAAGACATGACACACATGTTGTATTTAAAAAATTTAAAATAAAATAAAATAAGACTAAGGGATTTTTTTTTAAATAACCAGGTTTTTCAAAAAAAAAATACGAAAATAACCATCTTTTCAAAAAAAAATCCAAAATAACCAACTTTGGGAGAGGATGCGGGGGAGTTGGCGCACCCCCCAAAAAGTTAGAGGAGGCGCCAGATGCATTGGCGCACATGCATCTAGCGCATGTGTGTGTTGCTTGTGAAAAGAAAATTTAATTTTACAACCAACAAGAATCAAACACACAACCTTTTGATTAGGAGTCAATCACGTTACCACTGCACCACAGACCCTTCATGTTGATTTGTTTCATCATATATTTAATATACCGTATATAATTACAGTAGATTAATAAATTACTAAACCTTAGTTGAATTTTTTTCACTTAGTTTTAAAATAATGTATAATTACAATAGATTAATTTTTTTCATCTCTATATATTTGTCTTAATTATTTTCACTTAGAACTTTTATACCTATTTTAAAATTTTAAATTAACTAAATATATATTTAAGTTAATTTTATCATTGTTTTAAAATATATAAGTTAAGAATATTATTTAATATTTTCATTTTAATTTCTTAAGAGTACAATCGCAATTTTATATTATAACATTAAATATAAAATATAGATAATATCCATTCGACATATTAAATATGAACGTAGATAGTTAAAATATTTATGTTTATTTAAAATTCATTACAATAAAATTAAATAAAATATATATTTTTTATTTTATAAAAAGAATTGTTTAATAAAAAAGAGTATTGTATAAAAGAATATTTTAATTTTATAAAAATAAACATTAAATAAAATAATGGATGAAACAT